>NC_042621.1:12294467-12537290 GCF_901001135.1 Rhinatrema bivittatum | reverse complement strand
TCAAAATCTGAAGCATCAGGCTGTTACTGTGATTCTAGGTTTCTGACACTTGTTTTCTTTGGTAGCCTAGGGTCAAAAAGGGACTGCCCCTGACAGCAAGGCCTAATTGGGGTTGTTTTTAAATGCATGGTAATTACTCTGATTCTCTTATCAGTTCTTCAAGTTGTTCTCTGATAGCTGGTCATTAGTGAAAGTAATAAAAGCTTGAATCAATTGCAGAGATAACAGTGAGAAGGTACAAGCACACTGACCTTTTATAAACTGTCTTAAGGGCTCAGTTTATAAAAGTGGGCAAAACAAATGCTTGAGCAATTGATCTTGCTGGGCCCCTGCATGCAGAGCTTGCTATATACCTGGTCAGACCTATGCACCGAGCAAACAGGAAGGGGTCAGTGGGGGGGTCCGCTTGATGGTTCTGTGGCAGTACTGAGCCCCGCCATGCAGAAGTTCGGGGTTCGATTCCAAGCTCTGGCCTAGCTGGGGCAGGGGGTGGTTGTAAAGGAGGCACTTTCAGCCCCCCCAGGATGATACCCAGTGGCCAAATTTAAGACCCACAATGGCATGGTTCTAGAGGGAGTCCTGATGAGTGGCCTCCGGCCAAGGAGTGTTGCTGCATTGACTGGGCTGTGAGTTGTGAGGGGATATAAAATGGGGGGGGGGGGGGGGGGATTTTCCATGGTAATTGCACATAGGGGCTCACAGCACCTGATCCCACCCTGGCTCCTACTGAGTTGGAAGCCCATAGGAGTAGGAAGAAACTTTTGGGTCCCACCCTCAAAAAGGTAAGGGGTACATTTCCAGTAGTGTAGCTAACTGCAGAGCTCTGTGCACAATTCTCCGCTCCCCCCCCCCCACAACTGATTGGCTAAATATAACTATCTGTATGCATAAGACAACCAAATTTAGCCAATGAAAAAAGAGGGGCAGCTGCAGAGGCATCCCCAGGACAAGCTTATGAGTTAGCACAAAACAAGGCACATAGTTTTGAAGATCCAAAACTATTACATGTTTCTTCCTTTCCCCCCGACCTATCCCCTCTCACAGGAATGTCTTTAAACAAATGTGGGTGGAATTACAAGTGCTGTGGAACAAGGCACCTAATGTTACCCACCTTGAGGCTGGGCAGTTTTCAGAGGACCCAATTGCATCAGTAAAACCCATGGAAATGGTTTTGAAAATTTCCCTCACAGCTTCTTATTTTACGCATCCAAGTCCAGGCTAAGCTTTGAAAACGTACTGCTCAGTATGCACATGTTCAAGGTAAGCCCACCGCTTTTACTGGTGGCTTGAGCAGTTGGAAAACAGATGCCTAACCATCCAGCTCTTCTTGGCCACGTGTGCCTCATTTTATCCCCCAAGTAACCGCTGAATTAGCACAAATCTCAGAGTTTGTATCCTGTGCTAATTCAGGCTCCTTTTTTGTGTCTGTTACAGTGTGTCCAATGTATGTGCGTGGATTCTCCTGGGTAATCACTAAACAGCAAATAACGTTTTCTGGAATATACTCTGGGGTTTTCTCTATCTTTCAAAGATTCTGAATAGATAATTTCTTCTTCTCATGCATGTTTCTTAGAAAGAAAGATTTTTATAGGTTTGGGGAATAATATTAGCCCAGTTTTAGCCCACTGAGCCCACCAGCCATCTGACGAGAAAGTTAAATCTGTTTCTAGTCTGATTTTTAACTTATCCTCACATCATTTATACCTACTTTCCCTCCACCAGCCACTCATTCCCTCCTGGTATTGTATGTCTCCATTTATCCGAAGCAGTCCAGGAAACAATCAACTTAATTGATCCAGTATTAACCTCTAACAGCTTAGGATCCAGAACGCTTTTATTTCTCTCTTTCAGTCTTGGCTGCAACATTAGTTCCCTACAGCACGCACATCTGTCAGCACCCAGTCCTTTCACAAGGAGCATCTCGGTGAATAAATGCCGGCAGAAACGTCAGGGAGCCTTTACCAGAAAGCTCGGAGGCTGGTAAGAGGCCCCAGTTGCATGTGTTTGTTTAGCCTGGTGTTGTATATAATGATAAATTTCATACAGGTGTCACAGTCTCTTACCTGCAGGTGAGGATTGATGGAGGGGGTACCGTAGGGCAATCCATCATCACAAGCAGGTGGCACGGTATTGGAATTTCAGAAATCTGTTCCCAATCACATCCACTGCCGGATGACTCGGTAACGACCCTTTATTGGTGATGCGTTACTGAAAATCAATGTGCCGCATTCAAGGTCAATGTACTGTTAGGAAACTCTTTAAGCGCTGATGGATGGATTGTGCTCATTCCAAATGAATGTGAGAAGAAACTGACAGCCGAGAATCCTAATATTTGTGCCAACTCTAAGAGGCAGCCTTCCTTCTTGAAAGAGAAATACTAATCTCTCTGGGATTACATCACTCTTTAGTGTCTTCCTTTGTTCTGCTATTTTTTTTTTTTTTTGCCAATTAGGTACTTTAATGGTATAATGTATCTGTCTTCCTGCAATTAAGGGACTTCAAAGTTTGAAATCAGCTGCTGCTGACAAACGTTCTTTCCAGTTCTCTCAAATCCAATCCTCTCACATATTCTCTTGAATAGAAGACTTTCAGAATTAGCCATGGGAAAATAAACTGGGATGAGTTATGCAAGTTACACACAGCAGAACTAGTACATCATGGTGGAGCTGCAAAGGAAAGAATACACATTTATACAACAGATTCCTAAACCCTTTTATAAACCCTGTCTAACAAATGGCAATACTCATCTTACCCAGCATACCTAAATTATCAAAAGAAAGCTGACAGAAAAAGAGAGTAACCCAGTCAAGAAGCAGTAACATAGATAACGCCACCAGAAGGAGATACAGAGAGCAGAACCCAGCACAGAGCATCAGGAAGAGAAACAACCACATCTCACTGTGTAATAAAAAGGGAAGGGAAAGTAATATCAACTTCTCTAAGATTCCCTCCCCCAACATACAGATACCAAAAGCGCAATTACTGCAATGCACTCCAACAGGCATGAAGCACAGACATGATGTGTGAGTGCACGACAGCACACGTACACCACGGACATGGTAGCCAGGCCCGGGTTTAGCCATAAGCAACATAGGCAATTGGCCAGAGGGCCAAATCTTGAAGCTGCCAAACACCCAGGCCAAAAAGGGCTGCAACTGTGCCAAGGAGAAGCCTACTCCAGAAATTTACTTTAAAGGGGTATTGCTATGGCACTCTGAGACTTTTGGAGGTGGTGGAGAGAAGGTTTTCCAGTCTCGAACCCTGCCTATGGGAGCAAAACGGCCCTGATGAGAGCCATGTTGTCCCATAAGCATGTGCTACAAACAGACAGAACGTGAAATCAAACTTGCTGCCATACATGTGCCTACTGCCATTCGAAGAAGTAAAAGAAAAAAGCAAACCCCGGCAGTGAGAAGTATGTACTCAGTGGTTAAAAAAACTAACTGCTGCTACAGCTGTCTTCCCAGGCCAGAGAGCCTGTGTGGCTCCTCCTTCAGTCCCTGCAGCAATCTTACAACCACTGCCCTGCATTCCCAGAAATCAGGAAGGAAGCTGCCTCTCCGCAAGGAGAAAGTATCTGCAAAGACCACATCTTTCTGCCAAACAAAAATAAAAACCTAAACAACATAGAAGGCCGCAAAAAAATATTTTATATTATTACAGCACTCTGTGTAAGCAAAATCATTACTTGCTAGTACATATAGAATGTATCACTCACCTGTTAATTGACAGCCAAAGAGCCCTACCATCAGGGAGGAGGACCCGCAAGGGCATGCCATGGGGGTTCCAGTACCAGCCCAGAAGAACCAGCTGGAAGAAAGAAGATCGTGCTGCTCCAGCTCCCAGTGCTGCCATGTCAGGGACTCAGCATCTGTAAAGCCTGTGCAGGAGCAGAAGTATGGCCCTGCAGAGGGGCCTGTATTTCCTTGTAATGAAGCTGATAATATATTATGCAATTCAGAGCTAGAGGTTGGCTTACAAGTCAAAATGGGGGTTTGCGTCACTTTCCCCGAGATTTCTGAGATCCACATTTAAAAAAAAAAAAAAAAGGATCTGATTACATAGAAACAGAACAATATGACAGATAAAGACCATAAGAGCCATTCAGTCTGTCTGTCCACATCCTGCTCAGTTTTATTTCCCCTACCACTCCCTCAGAGATCCCCTTTGCTCATCCCTTGTTTTCTTGAATTCATATACTGTCCCCCATCTCTACCATCTCCACGTGTCCACTTCTCTTTCTGTAAAGAAAATAGTTCCTTAGATTACTCCTCATTCTACTCCCTTTCACCTATATCCCTTGAACCCTCTTTCTAGAGCCTCCTTTCCATTGAAAGAGGCCTATACCCTGTGCATTTGTTTCTTGGACGTATTTAAATGCTCTTTCATATCCCTCTTCTAGGGTATATATATTTAGATTTATAAGTCTGTTCACATATGCTTTATGATGAAAACCATTGATCATTTTAATAGCTGCCTTCTGGACTGTCTCCATCCAGTTTATATCAATTTGAACATGAGTCTCCAAATTATTATGATCCTATCTCGGTTCCCTCTTTCTTATGTTCCTAAAATAAAAGTCTTCAAAAATCAAAATATATCCATATCGAAAATAGTTCATAATCTCGGCATTCTCACCGTGGATTGCAACAACACTAAAAGTTCATACTCCGTCCAGAACTTTACAGTCAGTGCCTTCTAGAAGCTCCCTCTCCTCGGACAGTCCATCTTGAAGAGACTAGGGAACATGTGCTCTCCATAGCTGGCTCTTTTTTTATGGAACCCTCCCAAAAGAAACAAGAACAATAGCAGAACCAAAGGTTTTCCAGAAAGCTCTTAAAACCCATTTATTTCAAGAGGCATTTTCCATCTGAGCACTATAAAGTCATCTATTTTGACATTAGTTGGGTCTATCAGCACTCTCAATGTCTGTGATTTTGTTTGATTTTTGCCATTGTTGACTGATTCTTATGTAATTTTATGTAAGTTTATTATGTTTACTTGTAACATGCCCTGAACATAGGAAGGGCAGGCAATAAATATTTTAATATAAATAAATACATAAATAGTACACATACAATACTCCAATTAAGGTTTCATCAGAGCCTTAATCAGAGGCAGTAACACTTCCTTTATCTTGTTAGTTATTCCTCTCCCTATGCACCTAAGTATCCTGCTTGCTTTTTCCTATCACCTTATATATCTGTTTGGCCAACTTAAAACCATCAGATATGATAACCCCTAGATCCTGCTCTTGTTGTGTATAGAACATTATCCACAACAAGAGGAGCAGTAGCCTAGTAGTTAGAGCTATGAAACAGAAAAACCAGCGTTCAAATCCCACTGCAGGTCCATGTGATCTTGGGTAAGTCACTTTACTCTCCATTGCCTCAGGTACAAAATTAGATTATAGGCCCTCTGGGGATAAGGAAATACTTATAGTACCTGAATGTAATATATTCTGAAGTACTAAAAAGTAGAATAATAAATACCCCTATGCTGTACTGCTCCCTTTGGTTCTTGCAACCCAAATACATGACTATGCATTTTTTTAGCATTAAATTTTAACTGCCATAATCTAAATCAAGGGCACTCAATCCAGTCCTCAAGATATACCTAGCCAGTCAGGTTTTCAGAATATCCACAATGAATATGCATGAGAAGGATTTTCAAGCACTGCTTCCATTGTATGAAAATCTATCTTCTGCATATTCATTGTTAATATACTGAAAATCTGACTGACTAGCTGTGTCCCAATGACTGGGTTGAGCACTGTTATTCTAGACCATTACTCAAATATTACCAGATCCATCCTCCTGATTTCCACATTTTTCAGGGTGTCTACTTTGTTGAGATGTTAGTATCATCCGCAAAAAGGCAAACCTTTCCCGATCATCCTTCTGCAATATCATGTATGAAAATGTTGAACAGAACCAGACCAAAGACCGATTCCTGTGGCACACCACTGGTAACCCCCTTTCCTTATAGTGTTTACCACTATCCCCTGTCACATCACATTCTCCCAATTGGTCACTTTAGGACCCATGCTGCTCAGTTTGTTTATGAGTCGCCTAAGTAGAACCATGACAAAGGCCTTGCTGAAATCTAGTGCTCTCCCCTGATCTAATTCTTTGGTCACCAACCAGAGAAATTGATTAGATTTGTCTGACAAGATCTACCGCTGATAAAACCATGCTGACTTAAAACTTGGATTCCATAAACTTACCTATCCTCTGTTTTAGAGATTCCATTAATGTATTCACCACTAATATCTGTAGTTCCCAGACTCCTCTTCCAATTTTGAGATGAGAAATAATATCTGTGGAACCATTCCTATTCTAAAGAAGCATTGAAAATGTCAGGCAGCATTGCTGCCACAATTTCCTTAAGTTCCCATCTGGTCCCATTGCTTTATCTACTTTAGCTTTGATAGTTCATCATGAAAATGTTTGACGACAACCTCACTTCCATTCCTATTTATGGCAATTTTCTCAGTGAAAACCGAACAGAAATATTTATTTATTTATTTATTTGTCAAGTTGTATATACCGTCATTCAGTATTGCCATTACAACAGTTTACAAGATTCGATCGGTATCGAATATATTACATATGCAAAGTAGGGATGTGAATCGGGCTTCGGACGATTGAAAATATCGTCGATATTTTCAAAATCATCAGAAATCGGGGGCTCCCCCGAAATGATAGAAAAACCCCACGATATTGATCGTGGGGGTTCTCTTATCATTATGGGAGAGAGCGGGAAAAACGGCACACAAAAATAACCCCTAAACCCACCCCGACCCTTTAAAACTAATCCCTTTGCTTCCCCCACCCTCCCGACCCCCCAAAAAACATTTTACAGGTACCTGGTGGTCCAGTGGGGGTCCCGGGAGCGATCTCCTGCTCCCGGGCCGTCGGCTGCCACTAATCAAAATGGCGCCGATGGCCCTTTGCCCTTACCATGTGACAGGGTATCCGTGCCATTGGCCGGCCCCTGTCACATGGTAGGAGCACTGGATGGCCCGCACCATTTTTAAAGATGGCACCGGCCATCAAGTTCTCCCTCCATGTGACAGGGGCCAGCCAATGGCACGGATACCCTGTCACATGGTAAAGGCAAAGGCCATCAGCGCCATTTTTATTAGTGGCAGCCGACGGCCCGAGAGCGGAAGATCGCTCCCGGGACCCCCATTGGACCACCAGGTACCTGTAAAATGTTTTTTGGGGGGTCGGGAGGGTGGGAGAAGCAAAGGGATTTGTTTTAAAGGGTCGGGGTGGGTTTTTTGTTTATCGGCTCGGGCGCAGCCGATAAACAAAACCGCGATCAGGGCCCAATGGAAAAAAACCCACATGTAAATCGGAACCGGAATCCGAACCGATTCCGATTCCGATTCACATCTCTAATGCAAAGCGTGGATATCACGGTTTACAGGCTTCGTTCATTCTCGGACGGGTTACATATGACCGGTGTAGGGCTAGTTTACATGTGAGAAGCGTGATCATAGAGGTTTACAACATTCGAGCAGTGAAGGACGGGTTACATTGTTGTGAATTTGGTTGTTGTGATTCTTGAGTGTCATTGTAGGTTTTGTAGAACAGCCAAGATTTTTGTTAAGCAGTTCCACTTTTTTCTCTTCAGCCTCTACCTATTCCCTCCTTTACCTTTGAATCTTACAATCCCACTTTTGCACTTTCTCCTGTCATTACTATACAGTATCTCACAACATTTCTATTAGCAATTCTTTCTTCCATTTGCGCTCTTACTCTCCTCCCAGCTTCTCATAGCTGTTCTAGTACTTAGGGGGTCATTTATCAAAATGCGCTAAGGCATTTTCGCATGTGTTAAGGACTTATCGCATGCGAAAAGCCCTGTTAACGCATGATACCACCATATCGTATGGTGTGATGCAAATTTGAAAAAGAGGAGGAGTTAGGGGTGGGGAGTGGGCTGGGTTTGCCAGTCAGTGAAGTGCTATTGCACAGACTTAACTACACCTTTTTCAGTAGTGTTGTTGTGTGATAGCTTGCAGTATAGGGTGGTAAGGTTTTATTGTATTGTGTGATGTTACCTGAAAGGCCTGTTTTAGTAGATTTGAAGGAGAGAGAGTGAGAGAGAGCCTAGCCATAATGTCCTCTCTCTAGGTAGGTATTTGTGTCCCTATGGGAGGCCCACCTAGTAACTCGAGGTGAGGTTTAGGGAGTTAGGGGCCACTTTGATATTCAACGTGAGATGTACAAACAGTGGTCTCTTGTGAAGATTTGATGACCTACGGAGTGAGGAAACTCACCCAAAGATGAGATTTGTGCAATGTTCTCTCAACCTAGCTTGATGGACAATCTATCTGGGTAACATCAACCTAGGTGGACAAAACATTGCACAAATCTCATCTTTGGGCGAGTTTCCTCATTCCATAGGTCATCAAATCTTCACAAGAGACCACTGTTCTGTTCATACGTCTCACATTGAATGTCAAAGTGGCCCCTAACCCCCTATACTAATACCTAAACCTCACCTCGAGTTACTAGGTGGGCCTCCCATAGGGATACAAATACCTATCTAGGGAGAGCCCATTATGGTTAGTCTCTCTCTCTCTCTCTCTCTCTCTCTCTCTCTCTCTCTCTCTCTCTCTCTATGGTCCCCCAGTGGTTGAATGAAGGAGATACAATAGGTCTGGCACTTATCTAAAAATGTTATTGCTCTTTGCATAGGTAATTAGCACAAATTGCAATAAACTGTATAGTTGCATAAAACATGCCCCTTTTGCTATCACATGCAATACTTATTGCATTTTGGTAAATCCAGGCCTTAATTTGCAAAAAGATAAAGTATGTTCTTAGCAGGAAGTTGAAAGATAAGGAAATTCATGAAGCTAAAATTACATCAATATTAGGTATTTGTTCAAGATGTAGTATTAGCTAACACACCTGGAAGATCAAATTAAAGTGTGTGTAAATTTAAAGCACAATATCTTTCTTCCTTCTAATCAAGTATGACCTACTGTATTAAGCTATAGAGGAGCATCAGGGAGGTGGTGTGGTGCTTTATGTCTGGGATGGCATAGAGTCCAACAGGATAAACATCCTGCATGAGACTGAATGCACAATCGAATCTTTATGGGTAGAAATCCCTTGTGTAGGCCGCAGCCTAGAGAGGACGCTTACAACATCACTTCGCGACTTTATTTCAATTTACCTTTCTCTTGGTATTCTTGATTTTGTTATCCTCTCATGCCTCACACAAAAAGAAAGGCGAAATTGAAGGTGATTTCTTCTTCTACGCCGATTTCCATCTTGAGACAATCGCGAATCGACACGCTGTTAGCTGGTGCCGTGAGATATATGCCGGAGGGAGGAACCGCGGGAGTGTTCAACATGGAGCAGACGCCAAGCCCCATGTGGAGGAGACATCCCTCAGCCCCCTGCGCTCCGATTCCTCCTGAACCACAGTCAGAGATATTCAGTGTATCTGGAGAAGCCACGTCCGAGTGGCTGGAGGGAAAGACGGCTTCATTAGTAACAACTGCCCCGAGAAAGGAAGCAGGCAGTGTAATCCTTTCGGTGAGCCCGGTTTCTCAGGGATCCAGGGGCATGGAGTCCGATCTGCAACAACATCAGGACAGTGTGAACGGAGATCCTGTGGCTACAGGAACAGATGAACCAGAGGTACAAGTAATTTTCAACCTACCTTTAGTTAAGCCTCCAGAAATAACTCTTGATTTAATATGGAAAATGCTTGTTTCTATGGATAGCTCTATTAATGCATTGACTACAATGTTAAAAGAAAATTTGCAAAGTACTAAAAATCTAGATTTGAAAATATTGTCTGTGGAAAAAAAGGTGAAGGAAATGGAATTAAAATCTAAGAAAAATGAAGAAATTCAGAATACTTTAATTAAATCCGAGACTATTTCCTTTATTAGAATGGAGAGAATGGAAAATGAGTCTAGAAGAAATAATCTGAGAGTACTGAACTTTCTGAAGATGAAAGCTGTAGCTCCAAGGGATATGTTTTAACTTTACTTAAAGAATATTCTAAAATTTATGGAAGAAGGACTACCAGCTATCTCAAAAATATATCATATACCAAGGCTTAAGGAAAGGAAGGAAGGTGATCAACATCTGCAAGGGTGTCAAGAGGACTCTTTGAATGTTACGGCTCTACTTGATCTGACTTTAGAAACCACTATTGAAACAAGGGAAACTTTAGTAGTTACATTTGTTTTTATAACTGAGAGGGATGCTGTATTAAGGATGTATCTTAGAAACCAGGGTCATCATTTTCATGGACATAGGATATGGATTTATCCGGATGTCACCACATCAACTCAGGATAAGCGTAGGAAATTTTTGCAAATGAGACAGGAAATTAATGCAAGGAGAGCAAAATTTGTATTATGCTTTCCCTGTAAATGTATTGTTATTCATCATGAATCCAGGTATATATGTTTTGACCCCGTGCAATTACGTGTGTATCTCGACTCACATTCCTGAATATGCCACAGGTTTCGGAAAATAGAGGTTAATCACGGCTCCCCTTAAGGCGGTTAGCAAATTTTGTGTTTAGAATTTAATTTTCCTTTTTGACTGCTCAATATTAAATGGACTCCTCCATTTTCCTATGATATAACAGAAATATAAGAAAGTAATAATAGGAAATTGTTTTCTTAATTTGTGATTGCTAATATCTGTTTTCTGAGAATGTTGAATTCTGTAATATATGTTGAAATTGCAATAAAAATAAAATTAAAAAAAAAGAAAAGAAATCCCTTGTGTAAGAACATGAGAAGAACATAAGAAAATGCCATACTGGGTCAGGCCAAGGGTCCATCAAGCCCAGCATCCTGCTTCCAACAGTGGCCAATCCAGGCCACAAGAACCTGGCAAGTACCCAAAGAACCTGGCAAGTACCCAAAGAACAATCCAAGCCACAAGAACCTGGCAAGTACCCAAGGTACTGGGGAAGAGTATGGTGATAGGAGTATACTACCGTCTACCTGGCCAAGATGGTGAGACAGACAGTGAAATGCTAAGAGAAATTAGGGAAGCTAACCAAATTGTTAGTGCAGTAATAATGGGAGATTTCAATTACCCCAATATTGACTGGGTAAATGTAACATCGGGACTTGCTAGACAGATAAAGTTTCAGAATGGAATAAATGACAGTTTTATGGAGCAATTGGTCCAGGAACCAACATGAGATGGAGCAATTTTAGATCTAATTCTCAGTGGAGCACAGGATTTGGTGAGAGAGGTAACAGTGGTGGAGCCGCTTGGCAATAGTGATCATAATATGATCAAATTTGAATTAATGACTGGAAGGGGGCCGGTAAGGAAATCCATGGCTCTAGTGCTAAACTTTCAAAAGGGAAACTGATAAAATGAGAAAAATAGTTAGAAAAAAACTGAAAGGAGCAGCTACAGAGGTAAAAAGTATGCAAGAGGTGTGGTCATTGTTAAAAAATACCATCCTAGAAGCACTGTCCAGATGATTTCCACACATTAAGGAAGGCAAAACGATTATTGGCATGGTAAAAAGTTGAGGTGAAAGAGGCTATTTTAGCCAAAAGATTTTCATTCAAAAATTGGAAGAGGGATCCAACAGAAGAAAATAGAATAAAGCATAAGCGTTGGCACGTAAGACACTGATAAGACACGCTAAGAGAAAATTTGAAAAGAATTGGCCGTAGGGGCAAAAACTCACAGTAAAAACATTTTAAAATATATTCGAAGCAGAAAGCCAGTGAGGTAGTCAGTTGGACCATTAGATGATCGAGGGGTTATGTTAGGATTCGTGGGTTTCATGGACCCTTGGCCCAAGGTGATGGTTGTTACAGCCTGAGGGGTGGAGCTCCACAGGTCCACACTGTCGGGAGGTGAGGTCAGCTGCAGCAGGGAACAGCAGTAGTACAGTAGAGAGAATGTCCTGCGTCACTACCACGTGATCGCAGACTAGCCCAGAGGTGTGAGGCAGACCCAGAGGAGCGAGGAGGAGTACAAGGTCTACTGTAGGCAAGAGGCAGAGACTGTCCCAAAGGGCAAGACAGCGAAGTAACAGTCTCTGGTATGATGACGTAGGGGCTACCCAGAGGAGCAGGGAAGCACAGAATCAGTCCTGGCAGTAGTGATGAAGGCTGCCCCGAGGAGCGGGGAAATGCAGAGTCAATCTTGGCAGTAGTGACGTAGGCTGCCCCGAGGAGCGGGGAAGCGCAGAGTCAATCTTGGCAGTAGTGTCGTAAGTAGGGATGTAAATCGTTTTTTGACGATTTAAAAAAATCGTCAGATATTTTTTAAATCGTCAAAAATCATTAGTCGTGATACAATAGAAATTCCCCCGATTTATTGTGAAAAATCGTAAATCGTGGGAGGGGGGAGGGTGGGAAAACCGGCACACCAAAACAACCCCTAAACCCACCCTGACCCTTTAAAACAAATCCCCCACCCTCCCGAACCCCCCCCCCAAAATGTTTTAAATTACCTGGTGGTCCAGTGGGGGGGTCCCGGCGCGATCTCCCACTCTCGGGCCAGCGGCGCCATTTTGGCTGCCACTAATATAAATGGCGCCGATTGCCCGAGGAAAAAAAAACCCCACCCAACCCTTTAAAATGACCCCCTTAGCCTCCCCCACCCTCCCGACCCCCCCAAAACCTTTTAAAATTACCTGGTGGTCCAGCGGGAGCACGGGGAGTGATCTCCCGCTCTCAGGCCATCGGCGCCATTCCTTTGCCCTTACCATGTGACAGGGCAAAGGTAGCGCCGGCACCATTTTGAATATTGGCAATACGGCCTGAGTGCGGGAAATCGCTCCCGGACCCCTGCTGGACCCCCAGGGACTTTTGGCCAGCTTGGGGGGGGGCCTCCTGACCCCCACAAGACTTGCCAAAAGTCCAGCAGGGGTACGGGAGCGACCTCCTACACTCGGGCTGTATTGCCAGTATTCAAAATGGCGCCGGCGCTACCTGTGCCCTGTCACATGGTAAGGGCAAAGGGCCATCGGCGCCATTTTTATTAACGCAGCCGATGGCCTGAGAGCAGGTGATCACTCCCCGTGCTCCCGCTGGACCACCAGGTAATTTTAAAACCTTTTTTGGGGGTTCAGGAGGGTGGGGGAGGGTTTTTTGATTATCAGATCGGGCGCAGCTGATAATCAGAACTCAAATCGGGCTGGGCGATAAAAATTTTAAGATTTGGATCGGAACCGGAACCGATCAGATTCCAGTTCCGATTCACATCTCTAGTCATAAGCTGCCCCGAGGAGCAGGGAAGTGTGGAGCAGGTCCCTGATGCGGAGACTGCCCTGAGGAGTGTGGGAGAGCAGAGCTCCGGTGGCAAGGCAGATACTACCCTGAGGAGTGGGGAGCGCAGAGCAGGAGTTTCTGCAAGGTAGTTCTCAAGGCAACCCCCAAGGAGTGGGGAAGCCAGCAGGCAGGATATCTGGAGAGGTACAGGGACCACCCCGAGGAGCGGGGAGGTCTGGAGACAAGTCTCCCAAGGAAGTGCATGCAGGCCCCCAAGGAGTGGGTACCGGAGCCAGAGTCCAGAACCGCCGGTAGAGATCCGAGTCAGGAACCAACATCCGAGGAGACAGGAACAAGCACCAGTAGGCGAAGGAACTCGTTGCCAAGTCGATTAGCATAGGTCAAGGGAGGTGCTTATAAATCCCAGCTTGAGATGTCATCAATCAGGGACGCCCCTGAGGTTCCCGCCATAGTGTCTTTAAAGAGAGACTTGGTGGCACGAGCGCGTGCCTAGGAAGGCCCAGAGAGGCATGGAGGTTGGCGGCATCCCAGCCTCCATGAGAAGTCTCGGGAGACAGATGGCATGCAGCAGCAGCGGCTAGCCACAGCCGTGAGTTCACCCGGAAAGGAGAGTAGGGCAGCATATGACGTGTTGGGTCGACCGTGGCCACCTGATGGTCATAACAGGTTAAAGGGGCACTTAGAGAAGATAAGGCCATTTCGGAAAGATTAAAAGATTTCTTTGCTTCGAAATTTACTGAAGAGGATGTTGGGGAGATACCCATTCCGGAGAAGGTTTTCATGGGTAATGATTCAGATGGACTGAACCAAATCATGGTGAATCTAGAAAATGTGGTAGGCCTGATTGACAAACTAAAGAGTAGTAAATCACCTGGACTGGATGGTATATACCCCAAGGTTCTGAAGGAACTAAAAAATGATAAAGGGGATGAAATAGCTCCCCTATGAGAAAAGGTTAAAGAGGTTAGGGCTGTTCAGCTTGGAGAAAAGATGGCTGAGGGGGGATATGATAGAGGTCTTTAAAATCATGAGAGGACTAGAACAGGTAGATTTGAATCGGTTATTTACTCTTTCGGATAACAGAAGGACTAGGGGCATTCCATGAAGTTAGCAAGTAGCACATTTAAAACTTATCGGAGAAAGTTCTTTTTCACTCAACGCACAATTAAACTCTGGAATTTGTTGCCAGGGGATATGGTTAGGGCAGTTAGTGTAGCTGTATTTAAAAAAGGATTGGATAAGTTCTTAGAGGAGAAGTCCATTACCTGCTAATAATCAGGTTGACTTAGAAAATAGCCACTGCTATTACTAGCATCAGTAGCATGGGATAGACTTAGTTTTTGGGTACTTGCCAGGTTCTTATGGCCTGGATTGGCCATTGTTGGAAAGAGGATGCTGGGCTTGATGGACCCAGTATGGCATGTTCATGTTCCTATGTTCTTATTCCTGAGCCAATGACATTCTTGAAGTATTGACTTAGTGGCAATCTGAATAGTGAAAAAAATAAGATACCTAGACCAGCCCAAAGGACTTTCAATTCCTTGTGTTCATGTCTGTGCATAATATTTTGCACACTTCCCAGTCTCACAGAGTTGAATCATTGAGGTCCATATTCAAAAGCATTTAGCTGACTAAATGAGAGATTAACTGGCTAAATGAGTATTTGGGTATATATCTTCCTAATAAGTTAGGTAACTAGAATTTAGCTGGATAAATTAGGGGTTTTCCAGGTCATAACTGAAAGGAGTTGAGTTAACTGACTTTGTTAACCGGCTAACTTCGATATTCAGAATTAGATAGATGATTTAGTCGGCAAGGTCTGGCCAAAGAGCTGACCTAGTTAGCCGGCTAGCTTTAAGATAGCCAGCTGTACTCAATAGTGCAGCTGAACTATTAAATATACCTCTAAAGTTAGCCGGATAAGTTTATCCAGCTAACTTTGCTATGTAGACTGTGCCTGAATATGGACCTCATAGTGATTATATTTGAATGCAACAGTGCCCAGTTCCTGCCCAAGGAAGCTCTAGATTCACTAAGGTTGCCATGCATTGCCAACAGTCAAAGACTCCATTCTCATTTCATTTCATTTATTAAAACTTATTTATCTCTTAAGACTTATGGCCTAAGCGATGTACAAAAAGTAAATCTTTCATATGTAATAATATATAAATATTAGAGATGTGCATTTGCTTATCACGAATTAGGCAATTTCAATGAAACAAAAAACACCCCAACCCATCACATTTACTGTATTACAACCCCCCCCCCCCACCACCACCATCCTGATCCCTCCCCAAGACTTACTGAAAGCCCTGGTGGTCCAGCTGGGTCCCGCGAGTGATCTCTCCCTCAGGGCCATTGGGCTGTTGGTACTGCTACGAATCAAAATGGCGCAGATGGCCCTTTGCATTTACGATGTCACAGGGGCTACCGGTGCCATTGGTCGGCCCCTGTCACATGGTAGGAGCATAAGATGGCGCCGGCCGTCCATTGCTCCTACCATGTGACAGGGGCCGACCAATGGCACCGGTAGCCCCTGTGACATAATAAGGGCAAAGGCTATCGGCGCCATTTTGAATACTGGCAGCTGACAGCCCGAGTGCAGGAGATCGCTCCAGGACCCCTGCTGGGCCACCAGGGACTTTTGGCAAATCTTGGGGAGGGATCGGGATGGTGGGGAGGTTGTAATACAGTAAATGTGAAGGGTTGGGGTGGCGCCATCTTGTGCTCCTATCATGTGACAGGGGCCAACCAATGGCACCGGTAGCCCCTGTGACATCATAAGGGCAAAGGGCCATCAACGCCATTTTGATTCGTAGCAGGCCCGACAGCCCAACGGCCAAGAGGGAGAGATCGCTCGTGGGACCCTGCTGGACTACCAAGGCTTTTAGTAAGTCTTGGGGAGGGATCAGGATGTGGGGGAGTTGTAATATAGAAAATGTGAAGGGTTGGGGGTGGGGGGGGGTTTTCTGATTTTTTTTGTTTTAATTCATTATTCCGCTTTCGGGTTCAGGTTCCAGCTTCATTTTTGCCGAAAAACGATCCGTGGGGAAATGAGTTTTCCCACGAAGCGCCCGAACTGAAAACTGACCCGAGCCAGAAAAACGAAGCTCATCTCTAATAAATATAACAAAAGTAAAAACAAAACACTAACATATTTACTAATTCACTGCAGCCAAAACTCTTCTGGAGTCATCATTCACTGAAACCATACGAGTGGCATACAACTCACTGATATGTTACAAAAGGGGAACGTGTCAATGTGCTTGCCCAAATGCCTGTTTTAGCAGGAAACCTTTAAAAAAAAAGTCTAACCTTCTTGATCCTCCGGGTGTTATAATGGAAATTTCAGGAATTCAAAATCTCAAAGACTGACACGGCTGCTATTGCTACAGAAAAAAGTATTAAATAAATAAATAAATCATATGGATTTGGGTTTTGCACTTCTTTTCCTACTATTAAGAGTATTCAGTTTTCTTAGCGTGGTCCTTCAGCAACAAAAGTGTGCAAAGTGAAAACCTTTGGACTGACTGCATTTCTTCTCCCTAATTTCAAGGTCTTAGGTACTCAATCTGGTGGCTTTCAATTTTGTTTTAGTGCACAGTACACATTCCCAAACTAAAATGTGATAATGCCAGCTCTTGAAAGATACAGTATGGCTCCTTGCCAGACATTTTAGGATTTTAGCATTAGAAGGTCCTGTTCATTTTCAGTATCCACCCCCCCCCCCAGCATTAATTTCATCTTATTAACAGAGAGCGCATATTTTGGCAAAGAAAAACTGTAATTTGTGTCAGGGGAGGTGAAGGAGGAGTGGCTGATAGACCGGGAATGTATGCTGTGGAATGTGAAGATTTTCTTCCATTGCGGCAAACTAGGGGTGTGAGCCAGTGCTTATAAATAGATTTTAAGCAAAGTGATATTATGAGTATTCATTCAATTCATCTTTTGAAGCCAAAAGTGTGGCATTATTTTCCCCAGAAAATATTAAATATTAAAAATGTTATCAACTCGCACTCATGCTGCTGAGAAAAACAAGTCCGATAGCAGCATGAATTTATTGTATCGGCTGCATGTCAGGAAAGTACTAGAATATAAAATTAAAAAAAAAATTAACTGTGCTCTTCTTTTTTTCAGTTTTGGCTAGAATTCATCTAGCTTTCTTTGACTTATTGGAAAAGATGTATTTATTTATTTATTTGTTTATTTGTTTATTTATTTATTTATTTACCTTTTTTTTTTTATATACTGCACTCTACAAACAATGCTGATCGGGTTGGTTTACAATATAACAGTCACAATGTTAGATAATAAAACTACTTAGGACAATTAAAACAATAATACAATCATCAAACAATATAACAACTTAAAATACACAATGAAAATTTTTCAGAAAGAAAACATTTTCATCCGGACATGCCTCAGTATATTAATCTATGTTGACAGAAACTTTTTCATCCTATGTCATCACAAGCTTTTTAAAGAGGTGCGTTTTTAACTTTTTTTTTAAAAACTCTTTAATACTAGACGTTAAGTGGAGAAAGTCAGGCAAAGCATTCCAGAGTGGGCCCAGCAATAGAAAAAGCACACTTTAAAGTAAGATCAAGTCTAGCTATCTTAGTAGCAGACATGACTATAAGATTTTTATTTGCTGAATGGAAGTGTCTACCAGGTTTGTAGACAAATTAAGTTGTACAAGGCCAGATATAAGAGTTATTGTATATTAAATTGTGAATGATTGTGAGAATTCTGAATTGTATACAAAAGGATATAGGTAACCAATGCAAGAATCGAAGGATAGGTGTGACGTTTTCATTGAGGGTAGAATTCACTAATATGCAAGCAGTTGCATTCTGAATTAATTGAAGTGGTCAGATTGAATTGGCTGGAAGGCCTATGTAGAGGACATTACAGTAATCTAGGCCAGTGAGAATCAGAGCTTGTAAGACTTAAGTGAAAATCATCTCTAACAAGAAACAACTTTAGCTGTTTCAATAAATGAATTTTGAAGAATGAGGAATTAGCAAATACAGATATGTGATAGATCATGGATAGCTCTGCATCTAATGTTATACCAAGGCTTCTGGTTTTTTGTGTGATTTGAGATAGAATGGCCATCAACTTTCAATATGCTAGGAGGGCAAAATTTGGAATAGTGGTTAAATGAATAATTTCAGTTTTTGCTTATTCAGTTTCAGAAGGTTGTGACATAATCACACGTTCACAGAATTTATGCACAGAGTGACGAAGGATATAGTGTTATCCCAAGAAACATTATATGGAATAAAAAATTGTATATCATTGACGTAGATTCTGACATCTACGCCCAACCCAGATAGAAGACGGCAGAGTGGCAGCAGACATATATTGAAAAGTAAGGCTGAGAGAGAAGAGCTTTGTGGGACATCTGAAGGAATGAAGTACCAATTTGAATTATGTGCACCAATGTTTATTTGTTGAAGGCGATTGAATAAGTTTGAGGTAAACCATTTAAATGGACTAACTCCTCATCTATAGGTAAATCAAATAATGTTATTCTAGGGCTCGGGTCACCCGTGAGGGGCTTAGGCAACTTTGGCAGCAGGAACCATGCACTAAAGATTTTTCCCAAGCCCTATGGTAAATTTGGCTTCTAGGTATCACTGGAAGCATGGGTCATTGCTATGCTTGCCCCCAGGGACTGTGAACGCTGCCTTTGCAGTATCCTCAGCTTGAGCAGATGATTCAGTTCAAGGATTGAACCAGGGTCATTACGCATAGCAATGCACAGTACTTAGCACCTGAGCCACTCAATTGGCTACTTCATAAAAGCCTTGTTCAGGGCACCAAGCAGGGAACCCTTCCTCTTTGTATTCATATGGGAGACTTTGAATTCATCAGCTCTTCACTAGCTGGAGGAGGGTCCCAAGATGTACAAGAAGAGGCTGGAAGGTAGGGGTGTGCACAGAAAATATGTCTGTTTGTTATGATTTTATTAATTTTAGTTTGATGGCTATTTTTGTTTTTTTGTTTTATTAGAAATGAAATAAACACCAAAACAAAAAAATAAAAAGGGGGCAAAAAAGCAAAAGGAAAGAAAGGGTCCTTCCAGCACCACTGATATTTAAAAATTGAAAGACATCCCCCCATTCTCCATGGCAGCCTCTTACCCTTTCCATGGGGGTCTCTGAAGTTGAAATGGGGCAAAAGTGGTCCCCAATTGTTCCTGCCCTGCCAGGTCCTGTTATCAAAATAGCACTGGCCGGCCCTGAAGCTGGCACGGTCTTGCTGTATGGTTGTATGTTATAGGTCGTACATCAAAATAGCATCAGACTCTGGGTGAGCCAGCAATCTTTTGAAATCATAACCCAGTGGGGCAGGAGCAACTGGGGATCACACCCGCCTCATTTTGACTTTGGAGACCCCAAGGATGAGGTAAGAAGCATCTGGGATGGGGTGTGTGAGCACAGAGGAAGACTTGGGGGTATTTAATTTTTAAAAGTTGGTGGTGCAGAGTTTTGGTTTTTTTGTTTGTTTGATTTGTTTTCAATGAAACAAAACAAAATAAAGAGTTTTTTTGATGAATTTTTCATTTTGTTAAAAAATGAATGCACATCCCTACTGAGAGGACAACTGTAGCGGGTCATCTATGACCATCTCATGAGTGTTGTAACTTGGTAGTGTTGTGGGCGCTTGGCAGCAAGAGATGGTTCCTCCCACAGGACGGAGTCTTGTGGGGAATTGCTGCAATAGGCTGGCTCTATAGCACACACAAACAGAGCCTAGAGAGTCTTTATTATACAGCCAATGATGGGAATCACCCAAGGAGCGGTCAGAGAACTCCTGCAGAAAAGAGGGTGGTCTCAGAGAGGTAGTCAGTACTCCGCAGCATGATAATCGCGGAGATGTACTCTCACCAATCGATGATAGTTGTAGATCTGGTAGTGGTCCGCAGAGCGGGGTACGCCGTGAATCCATACAGTAGATGGTAGGCCAGAGAGATAGATCCGGTAGTGGTCTGCAGAGCGAGGTATGCCGTGAATCCACACTGTAGAAGGTAAGAGAGAGAGACAAGCTGGAAACCTGCTACACTCTGTAGTAGCAGGTTGAAGGAGAGAAGGACCTCTGAGGAGCGGAGGCCCAGGACAAGGCAAGGCCCCGAGGAGCGGGTACCTAGGCATCCTAAGCTGGAAGCAAGCTGACCCCGAAGGGTAGAACCAGAATGTTGCAAGGCCCCCGAGGAGCGGGTACCTGGGTCATCTGAGGCAGGAGTACAAAACGAAGGCATTGGTAGCATGAGCGAGATCAGTAGGATGGGAATCCTTGCTAACTCGTAGCTGGGTTAGTGAATGGAGTTTAAATACCCATAGGTAGTGACGTCATGTGGAGGGGACGCCCCCGAGGTTCCCACCATGACGCACGTAAAAGGAGGGCCAGCGCACGCGTGCCCTAGGTGATGCCAGAAGGAAAATGGTGAACGCAATCTCCCATGCCAGTCCGGGGACGCCAAGGAGGATGGCATGCAGAAGCAGAGGCAGCCATCTTACTCACTGGAGCGGAGAAAGGCAGAAAAGAGGTGAGACAGAGAGGGCGCAGCCACCTGCGACCAATGGGTGCCACAGTACCCCCCTTCTTAGGGCCCCTCCCAGGGGGTTTCGATTTCCTAGGATGTGCTTGATGAAAGCAGCGAATCAAGTCTTTGTCAAGAATGTTGATAGCAGGCTCCCAGGAGATTTCCTCTGGTCCGTATCCTTCCCATGAAATTAAGTACTCCCAGTGTTTACCTCTTTTATGTACGTCCAGGACATCGTTAACTCGATAAATGATATCTTCCTCAGCATCTACAGGTACTGGATCCAGAGTTTTGGTCGAGAATTCGGAAAGGATGAGTGGTTTTAAGAGTGCTACATGGAAGGTATGTATCTTCATTGAAGGAGGTAACTTTAAACTGTAAGTAATGTTCCCAAGCGTTGGAGTATAGAGAAAGGTCCGATGTAACATGGCGCGAAGTGCGCAGAAGGTAGTTTTATCCGAAGGAACTTCGTGCTGAGCCAAACTTCGGTGATAAGCATCATAGTTCTTCTTGGCCCTCTGCCCTGCTTTAAGTAGTAGGTCCTTGGTTTGTCTCCAAAGTTGTTGTAGCTCTACCGCAGTAGCTTGAGCAGCTGGAGATGCTACAGACAGAGGCAAGGGTAGTGGAGGTAATGGCTGACGACCATAGACGATTTTGAATGGAGTTGATCCAGTGGCGGAGGCAGGATGGGAGTTCAACGTGAACTCAGCCCAGGGAAGTAAATCTGCCCAGTTGCTTTGCCTTGAGTTCACATGAATTGTTTGAGCGTCCGATTCATTCTTTCGCTCTGTCCGTTGGATTGTGGGTGATAGGCCGAAATTAGATCCAACGAGATGTCAAATTTTTGACACAGTGCTCTCCAGAATTTTGCAGTGAACTGGACACCTCTATCCGACAGGATATGTTTCGGCATGCCGTGTAGACAGAAGATGTGTTTTACGAACAATTTGGCAGGTTCAGCAGCCAAAGGTAAACCTGGCAGTGCCACGAAGTATGCCATTTTCGAGAAGTGATCAACAGTCACCCAAATTGTGTTTTTTCCATTGGAAGGTGGTAAATCCACCACAAAGCGAGTCGTGATGTGTGTCCATGGTTCTTCGGATACTGGCAAGGGTTGAAGGAGGCCCCAGGGACGTCCGACCGGAGATTTTTGTTTCGTGCAGGTAGTGCATGAGACTATGTAAGCTTGTACATCTACCTTCATCATGGGCCACCAATAGAAACGTTGGAGCATGGCTAGCCTGCGGGCTTGGCCAGGGTGACCGGCCAGTCATGAGTCATTTGCCCACCTTAATAGCTTTTTCCTCATATCTCAAGGCACCACCATCTTACCAGCTGGTACCGCATGAGTGGCGGCCAAGACCACTTTCTCAGGGCTGATAATGTGGCAAGATTGGTCGGGCACGTCTTCTGGTAGAAATGAGCGCCTGGACATTCTTCTCCACAGGACGGTATTTGAGCAGAAAGTCGAATCGGTTGAAAAATAATGACCACCTGGCTTGCCGATGATTAAGCCGCTGCGCATACCACAGATACTCCAGATTCTTGTGGTTTGTATACACCAGTATTTGGTGTTGGGCCCCCTTCCAACCATGGAAGCCACTCCTCAAAGGCTAGCTTAATAGCTAGCAGCTCTTTATCGCCTATTCCATAATTTCTCTTGGCTGGAGTGAAACACTGAGTGAAAAATGAGCATGGATAAAGAGTGTTGGTATTGCTATACTGGCTTAACACAGCTCCCACGCCGACATCAGGGGCATCGACTTCGACGACAAATGGGCGATGAGGGTCGGGGTGGTGAAGACAAGGTTTTTTTAAGAAGGCTGCTTTGAGTGTCTGGAAGGCCGCCACAGCCTCAGGAGACCACTAAGAAGGGTTGGCCCCTTTTCTAGTCATGGCAGTGAGTGGAGCAGTTAAGATGGAGTAATTTTTAATGAATGTACGATAGTAATTCATAAAGCTGAGAAAATGGTGTAGTGCCTTTAATCCAATGGGTTGGGGCCAGTCTTGGATGCTCTTGGTCTTTTGAGGGTCCATCTGGAACCCTTCTTTAGAAACCATGTAGCCAAAGAAAGGCACGGATTCTTGGTGAAAGGCACACTTCTAAAGCTTTGCGTAAAGGCGATTGTCACGAAGTCGTCGTAGTACCTTTACCACATCTGCCCGATGTGTCTCAAGGTCTTGAGAGAAGATTAAGATGTCATCTAAATATACCTTCAGGCTCTGGTGCAGCAGATCTCACAGAATTTCATTCATCACATTTTGAAACACTACTGGTGCATTGCACAGGCCGAAAGGCATGACTAAGTACTTGAAGTGTCTGTCATGGGTATTAAAGGCAGTTTTCCACTCATCCCCGTGACGGATTCTGACCAGGTTGTAGGCCCCCCTTTAGATCCAGTTTGGTAAAGATCTTGGCCCCCTGGAGTCTGTCGAACAGCTCTGAAATTAGCGGTAGGGGGTAGCGGTCCTTGATGGTAATTTCGTTGAGACCTCAGTAATCAGTACAAGGGCGAAGGGATCCATCCTTCTTGCCAACAAAAAAAAACCCTGCACCAGGAGGCGATTTAGAGGGTCTGATAAACCCCTTCTGCAGGTTCTCTTGGATATAGGCCGACATGGCCTCAGTCTCTGACAATGAGAGGGGATACACCCTTCCCTTGGGAGGCTCCAAGTTAGGTTTTAGATTAACTGCACAGTCAAAAGTTCTATGTGGTGGTAAAACGTCTGCTGCTTGCTTGGAGAAGACTTCCTGAAAGGCCAGGTAGAGATGGAGTAGTAGACATATATGGTAAAGGTGTAACTTTCTTTAGACATCGGTCATGACAACCAGAGCCCCACCGTGAAAGTTCCATCGTAGTCCAGTTGAACTGGGGTGTGTTCTTGTAACCAGGGTAGACCAAGTTCAATGGGGTGAATGGCCATGTCGAGGACCAGGAAGGAGATAGTCTCAGAGTGAAGCGCCCCAGTGCGCAAACATATGGACTGAGTAACAAGAGAGACATCTCCAGGTAGAGGCTCACCATGTATTGATAGCAGCAATGGAGTAGCCATTGGCATAGTGGGAATCCATAGGTGCTCTACTAGTCTCTTCAGAATAAAATTCTCGCCAGCACCCGAATCCACAAGTGCAAGTGTCTGGAACTCGAGACCTCCTGAGATGAGAGAGATGGGGAGAGATAGTGGAGGAGAAGGTGCAGTTAGACCTAGAAAGAGTCCTCCAGCAGATCCTAGGTCTACATGTTTCCCAGACAGATGGGACAAGTTTGAACAGCATGGCCCGATTGCCTTCAGTATATACAGAGGCCCATACATTTACAATAGTGCCTCTCCTTGGCAGTTAAATGGCTGTGGCATAGCTGCATCGGTTCATCCTCTTCACTGGTACAGAAGGTTGGGTAGAAGCTGTGAGAATGGTTTGAGGGCGGATACCTCCCAAGGTATGTTTCTTGGGACTCTTCGATTCCTGGGTTCAATCACGTGTTCGGCGGTCCACTCTTCCAGCTAAATCAATGCGAGCCTCCAGGGTGTCTGGCAAATCGCAAGCTGCAAGTTCATCCTTAATACGGGAGTTGAGACCCTCCAAGAATATGGCACGTAGGCATCCCAGGTCCCAGTGGAGTTCTGAGGATAACGTTTTAAATTTGATAACATAGTTATATGTTATCAAATATAAAAATATCACATATAAAAAGCGGATTCTTCAAACTCCACACCCTGAAGAGAATTAAACCTCTGCTCCACACCTCTGACTTCCGCACAGTACTGCAAGCGATGATCCTGTCCAAAATTGATTATTGCAACGCTATCCTCCTAGGCTTACCAAAAAGTACGCTACAACCCCTACAGTTATTACAAAATGCTGCTGCACGCATCCTCACCAATACTCACCGTCATGACCACATTACTCCCGTCCTTCAATCATTACATTGGCTCCCCGTAACTTTCAGAATAGTATATAAAGTACTCACGCTCATACACAAAGCCATTCATAACCATGACATGCAATGGTTCCCTGAACATCTCCTGCTTCACACTCCGACTAGGCCCACAAGAATGCCTCACCAGGCCAAACTCCAGACCCCCTCTCCTAAGTTCATGAAGCACACTACTTTCAGAGAGCGATCATTCATTATTGCAGGAACCACCCACTGGAATAAAATGCCTTCCCAACTACGCCTTGAACCCTGCCACAAAAAATTCAAGCACAATCTTAAAACATGGCTGTTCAAACTAGCGTACCCTGACTAACGAACTGACTCTCCTCATAGATGCGACAAAATCCTCCATTCCGACCCTCGCCCTTTCTACTTTCTCCCTCCACCCCCTGTGGATATACCCATCCTCCTCCCCTTCCCTATTACTATCCCCTGCAATCTACTCTAATTGCTCTGATTTAATTCAATTATTTGAACTAATATGTACATATGTATATAATTCTCGTATCATATTCTCCTACCATTGTTAACCCTCGCCCTGTTAAAAAAATGATAATATTGTAAAGCTTGTTGCTAAGTTATGTTACAATGTGAACCGAGGTGATGTTTTGCAAACGTGCCTCGGTATATAAAAAACCCTTAAATAAAATAAATAAATAAATAGTCTAGTAGGGGTTTTCTCCCCTGTTGAAGGTGTAGAAGCGTAGACGCTGCTATGGTCTGGCGTGCTGGGTCATCAAACACTGACTTGAAAAGGGTCAGGAACCCAGGTAGGTCGCTCAGGATTGGGTCATTGCATTCCCAGAGGGGTGAAGCCCAGTCCAGGGCTTTTCCTTCTAGTAATGATAGAATATACGTTGTTTTGGTAACAGCGGTAGGAAAATACTTAAGTTGTAATGAAAAGTGCATACAGCACTGGTTGAGGAAGCCCCTACACATCCGGGAATCACCAGAGAAGCGTGTAGGGGCAGGTAGAGGCACAGTGGTTCGGTCCGTAACCACTTGATAAGAAGCATTCTTATCTGTATCAGAAGGAATGTTCAGTCTGGCATTCAACTGGTTGAAGGCGAAGGTTAATGACTCCAAAGACTTCTGTTGTTCGCAAATCTGTTGGGCCAGGCCAGGAATGGCCTGTAAGGCTGAGAGCTGAGCCCGGTCCATGGAGTCAGCAATCTGTTGTAACTTGGTAGTGTTGTGGGCCCTTGGTCGCAACAAGAGATGGTTCCTCCCACAGGGCGGGGCCTTGTGGGCACTTGCTGTGATAGGCTGGCTCTACAGCACACACACACATACACACACACACACACAGAGTCAAGAGAGTATTATACAGCCGATGATGGGAATAATCCGAGGAGTGGTCAAAGAACTCCTGCAGAGAAGAGGGTGGTCCCAGAGAGGTAGTCTCATCAGTACTCTGCAGCATGATAATCGCGGAGATGTACTCTCACCAATCGATGATAGTTGTAGATCCGGTAGTGGTCCGAAGAGCGGGGTATGCCGTGAATCCACACAGTAGATGGTAGGCCAGAGAGGTAGATCCAGTAGTGGTCTGCAGAGCGGGGTACGCCATGAATCCACACAGTAGATGGTAGACCAGAGAGGTAGATCTGGTAATGGTCCGCAGAGCAGGGTACACCGTGAATCCACACTGTAGAAGGTAAGAGAGAGAGAGAGAGACAAGCTTTCTCTTTTGTGCATTTTACTTTTGCTCTCTATCGGCCTGATTTTAAATACCTGGCGCGCGTGAAAACCAGGAGATACGCACATGGCCGGGCTGCGTATGCGCCGCGGGGATTTTCGAACGCCTGCAGCCACACATGTATTTCCCAGTATGCGACAAAGAACTGCATGCAGAAAAAGGGGCAGACAGGGGGGCGGGTCATGGGCGGGCCGAGACAACACCATTAGGCACTGTCCCAATGAAGCATGCACTGGCAGCCAACCGGCCCGCGCAACTTACTGCTGCTCCAGAGAGCAGGTAAGTATTTAAACAAAAACAAATGGGTAGTTAATGGGGTTTTGGGACCGGGGCGGATAGAGGAAAAGGGAGGCAGGTTAGCTAGGGGGTCTAGGAAGTTCCCTCCCTGTCCACTTCTTAATTGGAGGATTGGGAGGGAAATGGGGAAAGGGCCTATCGCGTCACCATGTGCATCAACCAAAATCCTCCCCTTATGCATGCGAGTTGGCATTCGCGTGCATGTGTACACGATGATTCAAAATCGGGCGCGACTGTGCACGTGGGTAGCGGATTTTATAACATGTGTGCACATTGGCGCACACATGTTATAAAATTGACGCGCACGTGGACGCCCGCATGCAGGTATTAAAATTTCCCTTTAAGGGAGTAATTTTCAAAAAGATTTACACACTTTAAACTGGGTTTTATATGTGTAAATGCACTTTACTCATGTAAGTGAGCTTTTCAAAACTGCTGCAATATATGCACTGAATTGTCAATAGGTTTTACACGCGTGTGTGCACTTTAAGCACATAAGTGGCCTTTTGGAAATTGCTATGATAGTATATTACATTTACGCATGTACTTCCTTTGAAAATTACCTCCTAAATGTAGAACTATTTCTGGCTCTTTCTTCAGCACTTTTCTTTTCCCTAGTCCTAGTATGTTTTTTATTCTGACCATGTAGCTCTCCAAAGTTCCTGACAACTCCTGCATGCCCTGGAGTGCAATTGATGGCTCTTTTTGATATGAAACTGTATGTAAAGCTCTTTCATTTTTGCTGTCATGTTTTGTAATGTGATAGAAGTCTGTTGAGCATGATTTCTTAATTATCTTTCTATATGTCACCTGCAGCATGACATGCTGCAGTATAAGTATTAAGTATACTTATACTTAATCTTATACTTTCTCTTTCACAATTTGATCTTAACAAACATAAATCACATAATATAATACATAACTGTATTCTTGTACACTGTATTCTCAACTTTTGTATTCTCGTACTCTTGTATACTATATGGTAGCTAGGTTGTCGCTACTAAAGCTCTTTGTAAAAAGTTGTACTCATGTACAACTTTTTACAAAAAAACTTTTACAAAAAAACTTTTTACAAAAAAAAGTTTTACTTTTTACAAAAGTCGCTACTAAAGCTCTTTGTAAAAAGTTGTACTCATGTACTGTTGCAAAACACAAATTATGACAAATGTTAAATGTTAAATATTATGGTTACTTATCAATGTTCATTGTAATAAGCCCAGGTTAAATATTATATTTACTTCTCAATGTTCCTTGTAATAAGCCCAGGTTGGACCGCCCCAACCAGGGTAACTTATTGTTTATTGTAAACCGGATTGATTTGTATTGTATACAGGAATTCCGGTATATAAAAATTAAAAATAAATAAATAAATAAATGCTGGCTCTCCAGCAGAAGGCCCAGCTGAAGGAGTGATTCGAAAGTCTGTCACCCCAGGAGAGCCCTCACCACTCAAAAGGACTCAAGAGATGAAACCAGCAGCTCTGAATAGGGAACTACACCAGAAGTGACTCCATCTTCTGCATGCCAAGTATCTTTCTGACTATCCCAAATATTTCCTTTTATGACCTGTGATATATTTGTCATAATTTAAATCTCCCCTGAGTCCAGAAAACCTGGGGGTGAGCTAAGCCTAGAGTGAAGAAATGCAGCCATGCATTGCTGTGGAACTTAATCACCCTAATGCTTAAAGATGGGCTTTGAAATCTCTGGAGGCTCCTGCCAAATTCACCAGGCAACCAAGAATGCTCGGGTTCATGGAGCACCAAGATGATGCCTCTTCACCTCCTATCTTCTCTTTCTTGTGCTGTAAGATCTGCCATCCAAAACTGGGAGCTCGATCATACCACCACTCCCAGGTGACCTGGTCAGGGTCCAAGGGAGCTGTAGGGCAGAATGCTTCTATTCCTGTTGTGGGGTGGCAAAACAGGAAGCTGGTTTTTTACCATAGGACAGAAATCAGAAGGGACGAAGGGGGGGGTTGGGAGCTATATCTCACTGTCACTGACCAGCCGGCCTGATTGGGACCTTTTGGAACGCCATCACATTTACGGGGATATCCTCAACCTGCTGATTCATCAGCATCAGTGCCAGAGAGGCACAGCTGTACTGACAGGATCCTGGGACCAACGGCAGAGGGCAAACTGAAAAGACTGAGGGAACATAAACCCTGGATTTGTAGGCCTATACCATAGAATGCAGCAATCCTTATATACTGCCAGACGCCGGTCAAGATACAATATTGCAAGCAATACTGCATCATGTTGTTTTTTTTCTTTTTTCCAACTGTTAGCCAAATATTTCTAAAAGAAAAAGACTTTTTTTTAAACAGAAAATGAGCAATTGCATTTCAATCCATTTAATCTCAATTAATAAACCAACACTTTCTTGGAACTAGAAATGTCTTCCTGTCATCATTAATTCAACATAATGCCTTTTGTTTATGAATTATGCCTGGCAGAAGCATTATACAATGATTATACTATTTTATTTAAAATGATATTGCATTTATGCCACCGCATGTTGGGTTAACTACTGCACTTGGTATTTATTTGGATAATTATTAGATAGCAGATATTGACAAAAATGAAAATCCATAGGGATTCTAAAAAAGAAACATTACTATGTTTATACACACAAAATATATGTAGGAATAATAATAGAGATAGCATTTCCCATCTGTAAATAATCATCTAGAAGATCCTGGTGCCATTATCCCAGCAAACCACTAATGGACAAGAAGTGCCTAACCCAGAGCTCAAAAGTTATCCAATTCAAAAATCTTACAGACCCAACGAAAAAACCTCCGGTTAGGAAAAAATGAAAACCACTGAGCAGATGTTTATGATACCTGCATCTTACAATTTCTACGCCATGCTAGAAATGAAAAGGCTGCTGCACGTAGAATTCACTCCGAGACATTTTTGTTGAATATGGAGAGAACACAGGATCTTCCCTGCATTTTCTCAAACAATAAAATGCGAACAATAATAATGATCCTACTGCCTAGCTCGCTTGAAACATAACTACCAGTATAGGTACAAAAGCTCTGTATTCAGCTTTCAGTGCGATGCAGGAGGCTGCAGCTAGTACCCTTTATGGGAAGGGAGGCACTTCTGTCAACGAGGGATTCAGAGAATGGTCTAACACAGAGAATTCCAAAGCCACCACATGCACGGCCCCTACCATTGTCTAACTCACTGGCAAGAGGTTCGCATGACGTACAATTTCCTGACATACTGTCTTCCAACTCAGCTGTTTGGAATATTTCTAACTTACAGCTGATGGGAAAAAACAAAAAAACAAGATGCAAGGCATTGAAAATGAAGTACACTTGGGCCCAGTTATGAGGCAGGAGAGCTAGATTGATCCCCCCAGCCTGCTATCCACTCCTTGGGCCTGCTGGGGTTAGGGATGATGCAGAGGTGGTATTCACAGCCCCTGGTGGGAGGCAGCTTTAACCATTGAGTAACAATGAGGCCTAGTGCCCAGGCTAGGTGTAGACTCACATCGGGCTCTTGTGGTGTACGTTCCATGGATGATGCAGATATTGCAATGGTTGGGATCCATGGAAGAGGAAGATTATAAATGGTGATTAATATCATGGATAGTTTTAAATTGGGGCTCATGATGCCATACACCCCGCAGAGGCTGCTTTCAACTGAACTGGAAGCCCACAGGAGCAGCGGGACGAGGCTGGGCCAGAAAATAAGGTTAAGCGGCAGTAAATGCAACATACTTTGGTCACACTTAAGATGTTATGCTTTTGGGGTGGCAAAAAACGGTCCTCAAGAGTCACGAATAGCTCTGGTTTTCAGGAACCCACAATAAATATGTATTGGGTCACCCGCTTGTGTTGTTAGCAATGACCAGAGGTGCTATAGATCTGGGTCCAAGTCTGGATGGGGGAAGCTATCTTCCTGGGTTCCTGGCACAGTCAGTCACCACAGCAGTCAAAGGCTCACACTCTGAAAGATCTCCACTAGGTGCAAAAATGTCCAGAATAAGGACAAGGAAGCCAGGATTAGTAAAATGGGTAGAAAGTAAAAATCAAACCAGTGTCCATCCATGCAGCCAGTGCACTGGGCAAAAGGAGGAAAAGCAAAGCCCAAACTAATCAGTTTACTACAACTTAAAAAGAAGTATCCAGGCTAAAATCACTAGGGATGTGCATTCGTTTCATATGTTTCATACGTTTCATATTATATGCTTGTATAGGAAACGTATGAAACGTATGAAACGAATGCACATCCCTAAAAATCACAAAGATCAAAAATAACATAAAAAATATTGGTACAATGAAAACAATGATTTCCTTGACCATTTTAGATCTTAATACTACTACTACTACTACTTCTTAACATTTCTGTAACGCTACACAACAAACGCAGTGCTGTACAGACACACACAAAAGACAGTCCCTCTCTATAGAGCTTACAATCTAATAAGACAAGCATACAGGACTTCAGTCTCTAAAAGGTTAGATGGGATTTAAACATAGTGAGAGAGGGAGCATGATGTACGAGTTCAGGAAGACTATCCCAAGCATGGAGTCGGGAATTGGTGGTAGAGGAGAAGGGCACAGATAGGAGTGACTTATCCGACCACCAGAGTGCACAAGGAGGGGTGTAAAGAGAGATAAGAGAGGAGAGATAGTGAGGAGATGCAGAGTAGACTCTTGTAGGTGAGAAGAGGAGGGAACGGATAGGGAGCCAATGCAGTGACTTGAGAAGAGGGAGTTATATGAGTGTAGCATTCTCTCTTCTCTTGCATCTTCATCCTCCCCTTGTAGGGTGGGATTGTAGGGATTAATAAGCATCAAACTGCAGTCTGGATTCTGCCCTCTTCCTCCCTCCCTAAGGGACAAATTTTAAAAGCCCGACATGCACAAATACCGGGAGATACGTACGTAGCTGGGCCTTGCGCGAGCCAAGCAAATTTTAGAAATGGCTCAGCCACATGCATATCTCCCGATATGCGTGGAAGTGCCAGGTTCAGTAAAAGGGGCTGGGCGGGGATGAGGTCTGGGCAGGGAATGCTGTCCCGGGAAAGCACATGCTAGCAGCTGGCTGGCACGTGGAACTTACTTCTACTCCAAAGGAGCAGTAAGTTATTTAACAAAAAAAATTAGGCTAGATAGGTAGGGGTTAGGGGTCGGGGAGAAGAGGGCAAAAGGTAGGAAGGGTAGATAGGGGGATAGGTAAGTTCCCTCCCAGTCCACTCCCGCTTCCCTCCCAGTCCGCTCCTTAATTGGTGTGGAGTGGGAAGGAACTTCCCTATCCCCCTATCTACCCTTCCTATCTTTTCCCCTCTCCTCCCCGACCCCTAACTCCTACCTATCTAGCCTAATGTTTTAATTGGAGCGGACTGGGCAGGAACGCACGCATGTTATAAAATCGGTGCATCCTTGTGCGTGCGCCGGGATTCGCGCTCACATGGTCACACTTGTTTGGGTTTTAAAATATACCCACAAGGGAATTAGCAGTGCACAGAAATTAACACTTATTGTACCTTTTATAAGCCATCCAATCAGCCCAGAAACTCACATTCCTTTGTCTCAGAATAGAGGTTTATTGTAAGGCCTTAGGTCACCAGAAGAAACAACTTAGCGATCTCAGAAATATGTAATGAACCTTTAAGCAAGTAATGTACTTATGGGAAATAGCTCAATAGGTATGAATAAGTTAGCAGAAGGATAACACGTCCTCTTAGCTGGAACTTGCTTGTAATTTAGAAACAATTCTGACTAGACCCCAGGCATGAATAGGAACTAAACCACAGTCTCACCACATTGAAGATTCTTGCTCTCTGAGCTGTGAGATAAGCTGGAAGTCCCGAATGCTGTCATTGTCACCAGGAAGCAGGCTGTGGAGCTCTGTCCCCTAGATGAAAGGCAGAGGAGAAGAACCAGGCAAGTTCGACTCTGGCTAAAGTAGCTGGGTTTGAGACCCTCTTCCAAGCAAGGCTCCAATGCATTGGGCTTTGTCTCGCTGCTTAGTTGCAGGGCAGGGTGAGGAGTGATGACTTGAATGCAGTGGCGTAAAGGGGGGGGGGGGGCGAGGAGATGACAACAGGGGGAGGGATGCCATTGCTGCCAGCAGGAAGGTCCCGCGGCAGCACGGAGAAGTGACGTGCTGGCAGGGTTCCCACAGTACTCCCCTCCCGCAAAACCGAGGTCCTGCGGAAGAAGAGGCCAGCAGCAGATGAAGAAGAAGCCCTGCGGTGCCTCCAGCGAACTCCTGGGCAGCAGAAGAAGAGGCCCTGTGGTGGCACCAGCGTTTCCTGGGAGCCGATGGTAGAAGAGGTCCTGCAGCGCCGCCGGTGTTTCCCGAGAGCTGGCGGCACGAGAAGAGGCTTGCTGTGCAGCCAGCGACCGAAGAAGAGCTCCAAAACTTGTGTGAGAGAGCGAAAGACTGGCCCTTTCTCTCTCTCTCCTGGGTGTACATACATCAATGTATGTGTGTCCTTCCTAACTATTTAAAATTTGTGTAGCTAGCTCCCATTAGGCACGTATGTGGCCATTTTTGCATGCATTTAAAAAATCTACCTCCTTGGGTATTGTGTGCAGTTCTGGTCACCACATCTCAAAAAATGATATAGCACAATTAGAAAAGATACAGAGAAGGGTGACCAAAATGATAAAGGGGATGGAACAATTCCTCTATGAGGAAAGGCTAAAGAGGTTAGGACTCTTCAGCTTGGAGAAGAGTCGGCTGAGGGGAGATAAAATAATGAGTGGAATGGAACGAGTAAATGATAAACCAGTTGTTTACTCTTTCAAAAAATACAAAGAGCAGGGGACACACAATGAAGTTACTAGTAATACATTTAAAACTAATAAGAGAAAATATTTTTAACTCAACACATAAGCTCTAAATTCACTGCCAGAGGATGTGGTGAAAGCTGTTAGTTAGCTAACAAGTTCCTGGAAGAAATGTCCATAAACCATTATTAAGGTGGAGTAGCAGAAATCCACTGCTTATTCTTGGGATACACAGCTTGGAATCTATCTACCCCTTGGAATCCTGCCAGGTGCTTGTGACCTAACTTGACCACTGTTGGAAACAGGATACTGGGCTTGATGGACCCTTGGTCTGACCTAGTATGACAAATCTTGTTTTTGTGGTCTTAGTGACTTGCAAAGCCCCATCACAAATATGTATGATATAGATTTGCATTAAATGGAGGCAAAGCATGCAAATCTATCTCATGCATCTTCATTGTGGATGTCCTGAAAACCAGGCCCATTTGTGGCTGTTGAGTTGGCCATCCCCAGATTGATAGATCAATAGATATATTTCACATAGTGTGTCAAAAATTATAAACTGCTGACTTATGCAAATCACTCTTCCTGTTTGTTTGTTTTTTATCCATGATGGGGTTAGAGTGAAGAGACTTGCACCTTTAACTCTTTCACTTATATAGCAAGAAATGACTTTTGTTTTTACCCCAAGATAAACAAACTCATGCACATAGGTCCAACAGGACCCAGCTGAAGGAGGATCCTCATATCTTGATGCCATTATTGTGTGAATTAATTACACTAGGTGTGTGCGTCTCAGAGACACTATCCTGAGTGATCTGTGTAAGTAAGAAGAAAACCCCAGCCCATCCCATCCCACCGAGGGTGAAATCCAACAATCCTCAAGACCCCTATGTAATCAGTATCGTAAAACCTGAGCCTCGAACAGAGAGAGTATGTTACACTATGCTCAGGGTTAATAATCCCAGCATCACGGATCAGTCATTTTCTCCTGCTCCTTTGGATTTGCAGCTCATTCTGAACCTGGATCTATTGGGCTATGGTACCGTGAGCCTTCACTTTCAGCTACTTCACTTTCATACCCCCTTCCAGCTCCCCGAGCCCATGCATCATGGTGACAGTTCTCCGCCGGCATCAGGGCTCCTCCTGGAACCCAGCGGCAGTCTCAGGCTGAAAGTCTGGCCAATCAGCAACACCGCTGAGTGACGATTGTGAATCTCTCCCTCCTTCCTGGGGGTCTGTGAGCGCTGCCTCTGCAGCTTCCCCATTCTGTAGAACAAACATATACATGACTATGGCAAACTTCTTGCCAAGGCTATACCACCCCTGTCAGACCCCAACATGTCGACACGTCTCAGCATCCCAATTACAGCTTTCAACTTACCCCTATTATCATTAAGAATATTTTGTTATGGATCTCAAAAAATATCATCGATTGAACTTGCAGGCTCCCTTATCCTATCCCCTTTTCAAACCCATGCATATATTTTTACAATCCCTATAATGCAAAATGTATCCCCATATATGATCACTTCTACATCACGCCTTTTTTAAGCCCTCTTTTCTAGATTTTGAAATGAAGCCATGGTTATTAATAAAGCTCAATGATCCACATACAAAGTCAAGAAGTGAGTTACATAGTAACATAGAGATCAATATTCATAGGGATCTAGCCAGCTAAGTAGTTCAAAGCCTTCTGACAGAGTTTACTAGCTCAGTTTAAGCTCCTAAATTTCACTCAGCAGTTAGATTTAGCCAAACTAATTTTGGACAGGCCTGGAGGCAGACTTAATGTGGAGCCCAAAATATTTATTGGCTAGTACTGACTTTTAGGGTGTGCCTGAGGCCAGCCAGTGCCATTTATAACAATGGAGGCCTGGGGCACTCCAGCCACCACTTTACCACCAGGGCATATGAGTTACTGATCAGAGGTCTGGGCGGAGGGGAGAAGAGTTCCGGGGAGGGGGGCGGAGCAGGTTTTTGCTACAAAGTGGGTGGGGCTTGTGTACTTGGGGATGGGAGTAGGCCATCTTCATTTCTATTTTTTAAAAACTTTTGTTACTTCAAGATGCAGCAGGGGGGAGAGTGGCTTTCGCTAGACCCCCAGGGATTTGGATACTCCAGTCTGGAGGGTCCAGTGCCTCATGGGTCCTTTAAGGCAAGACACCAGGAGCATAGGAACATGTGTTAGCCTTGTAATGCTCTCAGCGGAAAGTTAGCAGGACCTTCAAATTCTACACATTATTTGCGTAGTTATGGTGGCTTAATTAATGACTCCCACAGTCTCTTATCCAGGAAAACAATGCATTAAACTCATTGCTCACCCTGGTATTGTCTTATTGCTTCCTTCTTCGGAACATATACGGTAAATCACCTGATCTTTTTTTTTCTGAAAAAGCAATATAGCCTTGCAGTTCTTCATGAACTGCTGTTTTGCTCTTAGATGCTCTCATATTGCCAGAAATGTTTTTCTTTTCCATGCAGTGATTTCATTGAGATCCATGAGAATCAAAATATGTTTCCCTTCCCACATTACATTTGCCTGTACCTTGACCTTTTTCAGGATTTCCAATAATTAAGGGTATCTCAAAATATGAATCCCCTCTGGTCTTGTGTATTTTTTATTGCTGGTATTATGGGAAGGCGGTCTGCGCACTCCTGCAGGCTCAGAATCCTTCCTAATCTGAACTTCCAATATTTCTGGCAGATCTGTCTCCGGAACATTTATTGGATCATCATCTTCTATACAGGGATTTCCAAACTTCTCATATTGTTTCCCCATTTCCTACTGTGTTCAAAGTCCCTCCTCAGGTCAGCAATGATTTTGACTGTCCAGCAACAGTGTAACAGTGACTTCCAACAAAGAGGCCCTTTCCTCCAGTTCATCCACTGTCTTTTAAAATAAAGAGAATTGCACTGTAAGCGAGGCCGCCTCCATTTTGATTTCATTAGTTGCACCAGGATTCTCTGTCATTTGTACCTTTGGGGATCTCCATCTCCGTCAAGAGCACAGAAAGGGGGGTTCTGGTTTCAATTTCCCTGTGGCGATAGAGGGTCCTGTTTGGAGCTTCTGTCCCTGCATGACAATGCAGAAGCCTCTTCTATGTCATCCAACTTACCGCTGACTATGAATCATTACCTAGCAATTTTACTTACAGCGTTTACTGGATTTTGGCTTGTTCTGCAGAAACTGGATTTCTGAAATATCCATCTGGCAACAAGCTCGCTACCTGCCCCCACACAAAACTATTTATATTGATTTTTCTCTTCACGCAATTTGAATTTATAAAAATGGTGGCCACCAACGATTAGTTGATTATGGCTGTCACTTTTAGGAGCCTCCTTCTTCCCACCCATTACTGTACAGAAATAAGCAGCCTGCACATTTGCATTTTATTTTTATACTATTTCATTTACATTTTCCTATTCTACTCCCTCCCTTCTCAAAAAAAAATTTCCGATACGTATTCCGCATGTGGAGAATAGCAAGCGTGCTATTTGAGTCTGAGTTGATCTTGCACTAGGGATCCTCCTTCCTTCATCAGCAGTAAACGCCGTTCTCAAACCGTGAGGGAGGGGAAAGATGCATGCCTAAAGAGCGGAGATAAAAGGAGGCTAGTGAAAAGATCATGAATGAATGTTTCTTAATTACGCTGTGAACTCTTGCTCCCAACTGATCTTAAGTAAAGCAGCTGTCAGATGGTCTTGTACTGCATCTGGATGAGTGATGACACATGTACAGTTTAAATCGGTATATGGGCTTTTTTTTTCTTTCAAGCTAGGCTGGGATGCAGAGAGAAAGAGAATTACTAAATGTTTCAGAGCAGAGTCACCACTTGCAATGGGATCACTACTCTCTCCATCCCTCCGTCGATCCTATGCTGTCTTCCGCTCTTCCTGTCATCTTAATCTTTAAATTCTTGCTCATATCATCAGCTGGAATCTAAGGGCCTTATTTAATAAAGACGTTTTTTCTTAGGCACAGAATAAGGTCCTAAAGAGTTTTTCATTATTATTTTTATTATTATTTAGATTAAGTAAATATGAAAGATATACCCTTCAGGGCCTAACAGCTCTTGATGTGTTCTGATGTGCTAGGGAGGGTAAAGTTCACACATCCTGCACAAGTTATCTTGCATGTGTGGGCAAGAGTTACAGCAACTTTCAAAGCAGACTTATCACGCACAAGTCTCCTTTGAAAATGATCCTGGCAAAACCGCCTCGCACAAGTCATACCTGCCATTAGGTGAGCTCAATCTTTTCCCGGAAATGTACATGCACGAGGTCAAAGTTTACCAAAATCCCAGACCACTCCCTGACTCTGCCAGTGGAAATGCCTCCGCTCAATCCAGGCAAGCTTACATGTGAACAGGACCCACGTCTGTGCATAAAACACTGTTACAAGTGCAGAAGTGCCTTTGAAAATGACCCTCTTAATTATTTATTCAACAAGGTCTCGAGGTGCCCAAAATTCAAGATTTAGAACATTTTCAGACAGAAATGGATTCACTTGCTTAGATGTGAATAAGCATATTCAAAGCGTCCAAAAGGCGCTGCGTACCTCTGAAAATAGGAATAAAGCCTGATCATATGTGCTCTTAGACCAGCCCCTCTTCGGTGCTTTTCTGATACTTCAGCTGTGAAAAATTTTTTGGAAGGGCAATGAACAGGCTCGAACTTAAGGCCATAAACAAATGGGAGCAGCAAGGCTGGGGTAGAACTCCTGCCTGAACTTGCACCGGCTTGAAGGAGGATTAAAAAATATTAAAGATTAAAGCTGAGTGAGCAGATATTTGTGGACATGTCTTGTGTGAGCAGAGTGGAGAGAATTAATGGAGTATCTATGCTAGCTCCTCCTCCTCTGTTAATCTGAGTATCTTTTTCAAGCCATGCTGAATATTTTCTTTTTCATTGCCCAGTAGAAGATGATTATCTGCTTTTACGACAGGTTTTTCCAATATGTGTTGCCCAGAGAGCCCCTGCCCGCCCCAAAAAAATATATTTGGCAAATCGAGTCACAATTGGAAATGAGAAGGAAAGAAATGGGAAATGACTCATGGAATTTATATAAGGTAGTAAAAGAGATCGAATGGATTCTGAGCCATCTAACTGGCCGTGGCCATAACACTGTTGCGACCGTTGCTGCTCGATGCCCTCACTCCGCCCTCTTTACCTCTGTGGCGACTCCCTCTGGGTCTAATGGACAGCCGGCTGCCGTGGCGTCTCCATGCCGTCTCCCTCCAGCGTCCCCGGACCGGCTCGACGTTACAGATCCGCCATGTTGCCTGAAGACTTAGGGCTCACGTGCGCGCGTGCTCTGATTGAAGTACCAGCAAGAGCGCGAACCTCAGGGGCGTCCCCCTGAGATGACGTCATCCGCTTCCAATATTTAAAGGTCTCTGATATCACTAACAAACTGAGTTAGCAAGCATTTTCCAAGGATACGAACATTACTCATTTCGGCTATCCAAGCTACTCTGCCTCCTCGGACTTACCAGGGGTACCCGCTCCTCAGGGGGCCTCGCTCTCTTTTCTCTATTTCAGATTGCAGATAGGAACCGGTACTCGCTCCTCGAGGGCCCATGTTCCTGGACACTCTGAAGATTCTCTACTGCCTGGAAGCTATCACTACTACAAACAACTGTGAATTACCATCGCTCTCTCAGAGCTTTCCCTGGAACCAGGTACTCACTCCTCGAGGGCCTAAACCTTTCCAGCTCCTGAGCTTCCTTGAGACCTTACATAAGTTTTGTCATCTAGTTCTGTTTATGAACTCTGCCTACTCTGCCTACTCACTTTCTACAGTTTCTCAATAACTCAGCCATCCTGGGATCATTGTTCCAGTACCTGAGGGACTACAGCCCTGACGGGAATATCAGCTCACTACTGCCACCTCTGGTGGTTTCAAAAACCTGTTTAGTAAAAGAACTAATGTGTGTCTGTTAGAGATGTGAATCATGTGATCGATCGTCTTAACGATCGATTTCGGCTGGGGGGGAGGGAATCTTATCGTCGCGGTTTTGTTATTTAAAATATCGTGTAAATCGTAAATCGGGGGAGGGCGGGAAAACCAGCACACTAAAACATCCCTAAAACCCACCCCGACCCTTTAAAATAAATCCCCCACCCTCCCGAACCCCCCCAAAATGCCTTAAATTACCTGGGGTCCAGAGGGAGGGTCCCGGTGTGATCTTTTACTCTCGGGCCTCCGCTGCGTTGTAGAAATGGCGCCGGCGCTACCTTTGCCCTGTCATATGACAGCAGGGCAAAGGTAGCGCCGGCGCCATTTTATTTTTTTGTCCCCCGACGTCAGGAGCGTAGGAGATCGCTCCTGGACCCCCGCTGGACCCCCAGGGACTTTTGGCCAGCTTGGGGGGGCCTCCCGACCCCCACAAGACTTGCCAAAAGTCCAGCGGGGGTCCGGGAACGACCTCCTAAACTCGAATCCTTTTGCCGTACAGCAAAATGGCGCCGGCCATATGACAGGGCAAAGGTAGCGCCGGCGCCATTCCTACAACGCACCGCAGGCCCGAGAGTAAAAGATCACACCGGGACCCCCGCTCTGGACCCCAGGTAATTTAAGGCATTTTGGGGGGGTTCGGAAGGGTGGGGGATTTATTTTAAAGGGTCAGGGGTGGGTTTTAGGGTTGTTTTAGTGTGCCGGTTTTTCCGCCCTCCCCCTTCCCCTGATTTACAATTTTTGACGATAAATCGGGGAAATTCCTATTGTATCGCGCTTCTAACGATTTTTGACGATTTAAAATATATCGGACGATATTTTAAATCGTCAAAAAACGATTCACATCCCTAGTGTCTGTCTCCATACTCAAGCCTAGCCGGTGGTCTCTCTTGGGATATCCTTCCGGGGGAGTGGTCATCTGCCACCAGCCCAGGGATCCACCCACTACTATATCTGAATTACAGATTGCTACTCCCAGCTCTACACAGAGCTTTCCTAACAAGATTGCTAGCTCCTCCCGCTTCAGGAGCCCACAATACAGATCCATTACAGATTGCTAATCCTATCTGATTGCTCTGCCCATCCGGCATCAGATTCCTAACAGATTGCTAACTCCGCAGTCTACTAACATCAGATTAATAACAAACACGAGGCATCAATCTCCTAGAAGTGACCTGTTTCACTGCTTTAACTTTCAGAAAGTTCCTGTCAGCAGCTTCTTCTTTTAGAAATATGACCAAAAAACTCAAGCCCCTGTAAAGAAGACGCTTACATTTACAATAGCAATAATCCCTTATGCACAGGGCTCAATCTCAGGCTATCAAGCAAATGCCCTATCCAGCAGGGGTTAATTCTAAATCAATTTCCTACAGTACCTGAACGTAATCCGCTTTGAAGTGTCAAAAAGCAGAATATAACTAAATAAAATAAAAATACTAAATACTGTAAGCCCTGGGTTGACAGTCCTGATAAGGGCCCAGGAAGCACACCTCAAACACAGTCTTTTAAATTCAAGTCTTCCCATGGTGTTAATTTTCTCTGACGATCCAGGATTCCTTAAAGGGGGGGATTAATGTTCTAGGTACTATGGGTTGCTTCAAATCAAATGCCAATTTAAAGTTAATTGTAAACAGCATTGATGAGCATTCAATTGTAAACTATAGCAATAATAAGCACACTGGAAGCAATTGTGGTTTCCAACTTTACATTTACTGATAAATTATGTAATTGATGGAAAATGCTATTTACTGCTTTTGAGGTTTCAAAGTATGCTGTTACAATTTTATTCTTTGAATACATTTGTGACCTTTTTTTTTAATCAAGTTTTTTGATGGTTTAATTAAATTCCAATTAATAAGTCTAATTCCTCTTTCTTTCCAATCAAGTTTAGGGCACTTTGTAAGCTTTCTCCCAACTCATTGGACATAGTCAATCTTTTAGTCAATCTGATCATAGTCCATAGAGAAAGCCCCAATTTCTTCTACCTCTCCTGTAGTTCTTCTCTCTCATCTTGCTTTGGTGATGAAGGAGGTGAGACGAGACTCAGGATACTTGAAGAGGTGAGAGGATACTTGAAGGACTCAGACGGAGTCACAGGTTGCTCGGAGATTCAGGATATGGAGAGTATTGAGAGGGTACTGCTACGCCACGTGCCCTACACAGCCAATAAAGGCAGGTCACGGACCATGCGTTGATGAAGCAGTTTCCAGTCACAGAAGAAGACGAAGACTCTGGCGAGGCCTGTACCAAGACATGCCCTCCATAGCCAATCAAGGCAAGGCATGGGTCACGCAGGAACGGAACAGGTTTAGACAGAGTTTTTAGGCATGAATAGAAGCAGGTGCAAGGAACTCCAAAGATCTGGACAGGATTCAGAGAAGGATTTGGAGAAGGACCTCAGGATCCAAAACTCAGAGCAAGGAACTCAAAGACGGGGCTCAGAGCAAGGAACATGGCGATGGGACTTGGAGCAAGGAACTCGGAGCGTGGAACCTGAAGCTTGGAGAATTAAAAGCCAGGATCTAGAAGACGAGACATCAGGAGGTCGGAACATTGGAGCTTGACAGGTAGCAGACACGGGATCCGATGAGAGACCAAGATGAAGATGAAGATGAAGACATGGAATTCCAACATGGAACAGAGTGCTTAGGAGAAGCTGGAATGAAGAGAAGTCCTACAGAGGACTGGCTCCTTGCGAAGGCCATGAAGCAATGAAGACAGGCTCTACTTATAGGGCTGAAGATAACCACCCACGATGAAGTCATCAGGTGGGGCCACGGGGCCACTCCTACACTTGTCCTTTAAGAGGCTGAAGGAGGCACGGCCAAGCGCCTAAGGAGGAGGGAGGCAAGACCCTGGAGAGCAGCGTCCATGCTGCGAGAAGGAGGAGAAGCAGGACTAGGTCGCAACTAGGCCCAGCATCAGCGGCGGCATCCAAGCAGCAGAGAAGAGGCTGAGGACGGCTCCTTGCGTGGTGCAGCAGCAGGAATGTCGGTGGCCTCCGGCCATGTGGGAAAGCCTTCGGCGGCCTCCTGGCCGCAAGGGTTGCACCAGAGCGGCTCCAGCTGCGCAGAGGGGAAGTCGGCAGCCTCCGGGCCACAGAATAAGCTGAAAAAAAAAGGTGAGAGGCTGCCCGCAGCACCGTCCGTGGGTAGAATCATAACACAAACCAACCCTAACCTCTCTTTTATTTCCCCTATGCCAATGGTTTAATCCTTTTGATTTCTGGTAGAGATCTGGTAGGATCTCTACACTACTATACATAACAACACAAAATCATAGCAGCTGCTGGCAAATAAGAACATTTGGCCCTCCCTGTCTACCTGGTGGCCTTGACCAATGGGAGCTTACTCAATCTCCAGTCATCTTATTCCTTTACTCTCAACTACTGCCATTCTGTAGCGGCCTCAAGTATGCAGAGAATGCTGTCACTGTTTTGGGTACTACCATCCCAGTGGTGGGCAGATCTAGGTTCTCAGCTTGCCATTTGTTGGTCTATTAGAAAAAATGATCCTATCTCTATCCATTTATATTAGAATGCATCTGTTTCTATGCCAGGTTCTTCTTCCTATCAGTATAGGCCCTCTCTCTGAATCAGTGTTAATGGGTAAATCTGAAATTAATTCTCCAACATCTCTGTCTCACAGAAGAGAACTATCTCTTAATGGATGCTCATCTCAGCCATTCCATTATTAAGACTGCTTAATTAAACCAACTTTCTTGCATCATATACTGATGTAATTTGAAACTGGCCCGGTGTATATTCATAAGCTTGATAATTTACATTTGTTAACCAGCTGGGTCATTCTTCAGGCAAACATGGAGATAAGTAGAGAGAAATAAAAGATTACTTAACATGTATGATGACAAAAAGGCTACCAGTATTAATTTCTGTGAAAGTCGTTAAAAATGGTGGTTTGAAAGCAGATGATTAATAATGCCAGCTCACAAAATTCCATTACTTACTAAACAAGTAAAAAAAAAAAAAAAAAAAGGTTTATGCTAATTGCACAGACCACAAAGCTCGGTGTAATCCTAACTAATTCTACTTAAACTAATTAAATTACAGGCAGTAATGATAAATGAATCACATGATTGCATAAAAGTGTCCTTTCAATTGTAGAAGTTAAATGAATGCTGTGCCAAAGGGATGGATGTGCTGTTAATACTATTTCCACTTTTCTATAGGCCTTTTATAGAGTAGCTCAGCAAATTCTGCTTGGTTAAACCAGATGAAACATGGGAATCATTGTTTGGGGGGAAGATTACTCAACATCTTTGGAAACTACTCGGATATATCTGGCTGTTTGAAAATTTACTCCATCCCTCCCTCCCATATAACAGGTAAAAAGTTAATAAATATTTCACCACATGAGCAATTTTCTATACATTAAAAAGAGAAATTCCTGGCTGGGGGGTGGTGAGACTGGAGCAAAGGAAGAGGGTAGGCGAAAAATGCAACTATATTAAAGTTTCAAATACACATGCATATATTCTAGTGCATAACTCAAGCCCCAGATATAGCAAGCAGAAGATGCAAAATTTAATGGAGATACGGAGACACAACTGGGGTAGATTTTCTTTGAAATTTTGCTAAAATTTATGTGAGTGTATCTTATCATGAGGCAGCTTACTGAAAACAACCCTGTTTAAGGATGTAAAAGAAAAGATTGGGCAACATGGCTATGTATGCCCTCTAACAAGTACAATTTGGGAGGCTTATGCAGGTCCAAGGAGGTCTTGCTTGACTGAGAAGAGAGGCAAAGTGTGTTGATGTGCAAGAGTGGGGAGAAAGAACAGTGAGAAAGCAAAGTCTTCCTTCTGTTCCTCGTACAATGGTGACATCTAGTGCAATCATACTGGTTTTTGGAAGGCGCCGCAATCTGCGCTGGTTGAGGGCTGCTGCTGATGGATTGGTTATATAATGGGGCTGGGTCATGAATGAATGCTCATGGTGACATAGCCCAGAAGAGGCTGGTTTTGATGGAAATAACAGCCCAAAAGAACATGAGGAAAATGCCAATACTTCCCCACCAAAAGGACAGAGAAAAAGAATAGGGGACAAGGTTGAGAGGAGAAGAGTGAAGTGAAGAGGGCCTGGAGGCCTATTCTGGGGTTTAGCAGTTCTCAGCGGCCCCAGCATGATACTTCCAGGTACCGCCTACCCATGATGTCATCAAGGGCGACGCCTCAGAGACTGCTTTAAAATCGGAGTTCCTGCGGCCTTACCTTGAGGTTGAGAGTAGAGAAGTGAAGTGGAGAGGGCCTGGAGGCCTAGTCTGGGGTATAGCAGTTCTCAGCGGCCCCAGCATGGGTACTTCTGGGTACTGCCTACCCGTTACATCATCAAGGGCGACGCCTCAGAGACTGCTTTAAAATCGGAGTTCCAGCAGCGCATGCCGCTGCCGGTGCATCACCGAAGCCGTGTGTGGCTTTGCTTTAATCTTGCAGCAACCGTAATGGATACAGGAATAAGGTACTCCTCTCTATTTCTTTTTTTTTTTTATTGCCTAGACGGATTTTAGTGATAACTCCCCCTCTGGCCTCCATGATTAAGAGGGTTCCAAGAATCTGACCAACCAAGCACACCTTAATTGTAATTATCTGGTATGCCACATTCTGCACGAAAAAGGAGGGCCAGGGAGCACCAGGCCTCAGACGCAGCCGAGCAAACCTTTAAAGTGGGGCCAATGGATGCACATGTGCTTCGGGGAACAGAAAAGGGGATGGAGAGTTTGCTAGGCATTGAGAGGGGAGAAGAAGAGCCCTCAAGTGCTCCTGAACTTTTAACATCGCTCTTCCCAGGAGAAAGAACTCCACCGGTAAACCCTGCTGTAAGGTACATGCAGAACCCTGGGGACGAGAGCCTGACCGAGGATATCGGAGGCAAAGAGCCCCCTGTGAGGCAGGAAGTTCAGCATGGGGAACTAACAGCTGAGAAAGACATCCAGGGGACCGATCAAAATCTTACTAGAGTACAGTATTAGATAAGAGTCCTGGTGAGATGGTTTTTTTGACTTCCCAGTTAAAATCTTTGGTTAGACCACAGGTGTTTTCGATGGAATATATATGGGAAGCAATTAATGAAGTAAATAAGAATATGGGGATCCAACTGGTTGTTATGCTAAAAACTGTTAATGATGTCAAAAGGAATGTTGAGATATTAGAACTTGACAATAGAGATATGAAGAATGAGTTAACAAAGATGAAGGTTGAATCTGGTAGGGTTAGAGATTTACAAACAGAATTAATCAAGGAGAATCAGATACGCCAATTAAAGATAGAACTTTTAGAAAATCAGGCTAGGTCAAAAAACATTTGGTGTGTAAATTTTCCAAAAATACCCACGATGACCCCAATTCAATTATGGAGGAGGTATCTGATGGAGACTTTGTCTATACCAGAACCAACACTACCTATAATACCAAAGATATTCTTTTTGCGCCCATTGAAAAAATCTTTAACAGTAAGGGATAATGATAACATGCAGGCATAGGAATTACAGTATATAGTATATAGTAATGGTATAGTACAGTATATAGTATACAGTAATGGTATAAATATTTCTGATATAGTATATCAGAAGATAAACTAGCTGAACCTACATCGTTAATTGTAACATTTATGCTTGAATCTGACAGAGATTGGATTTTTAAAAAATATTTTGCCAACAGATTAAAATAATTTTTAGGATGCAGAGTTCAGATTTTTCCTGATTTAACACCAATAGCACAGAAATGTAGGAAACAATTTCTATTATTGAAAACACAGGTCCTACAGGTGGGAATGTACTTCATTTTGAAGCACCCTTGTAAGTGTATTATTAAAGCTGAGGGTCAAACTTATATTTTCACACAGCCTAATCAGCCATCTCAGTTTATTGTAAGTAGATCTAAACCTAAATTGACATCTACTCCAGGATTCTAGTCAAAATACTCTTTTGGTGGGATAAGAACTCCTATATAGAAAGTAGTTATCCCTAATGGTTAGCAAATTATATTCTTCTATATGTAATAATTGGGAATTTGGGTATTTTGGACCCCTGTTATAGTGGGCTTGAAAGACAGGTTTTACAGGGTTAGTAAAATTGTTGTGAATTATTCTATAAAAATACTGTGCTATTATACTACTGTAACCTGTATAAAATCAAGATGTTTAATAATACTTGATGTATATTGAAAATGCTAGAAATAAATAAAAAGAATAGGGGTATGGGAGTTCATAATGCCATGGCTGTATTATTACTAGGCCCAAAGCTCCTGTAACATATTTTGTCTAAGCATTCAAAAAGCGATATGGATATAGTTCCAGGTCAAAAGATCGTGCGGGAGACCTAGATTTTGATTTCTGAGCATGGCTTCTACTCCTTGGCCTGAGGGGATTGGGACTGCTGAAGCAGTGTTCACAGTCCCTGGCTGGAAGGGACTTAGCCATCATGGAAACTAGTGGCTTCACCCTTAGCTGAAGAGTATTGCTGTGAGAACAGAGCTAAACCAAATTAAAAAATGGGAAGGGGAATCCCCAGGTGGTTGCGAATAAAGACACATGGCACTCTTACCCATTATGACTGAGCTAGAAACCCAGAATTAAAAACAAAAAAAGAAAGAAGTAAAACAACATATAGAGAATAAAGCAGGCCTTGCAAATGCCTACAGCACCAAATTTTTAAGGCACCACCCCCTGTGAAAGAGGAAGAGCTCATCACAAGGCCCTACACTGATCACCTTTCTATTGCTGCCGCAGGCCAGAAGAGAGGTGAGAGGCAGGGAGGATCCAGGAAGAGACCACGGTGGGGGAAGAGAATAAGCAGATGGGGAAGGTCCCTGGCACACTCATCCACTCTCCCCACTCTAGAGTAAGAAGATAAGAATATAAGAGCATAAGAAAATGCCATGCTGGGTCAGACCAAGGGTCCATCAAGCCCAGCATCCTGTTTCCAACAGTGGCCAATCCAGGCCATAAGAACCTGGCAATTACCCAAACACTAAGAACATCCCATGCTACTGATGCAATTAATATCAGTGGCTATTCCCTAAATAAACTTGATTAATAGCAGTTAATGGACTTCTCCTCCAAGAACTTATCCAAACCTTTTTTGAACCCAGCTCCACTAACTGCACTAACCACGTCCTCTGGCAACAAATATCAGAGCTTTATTGTATGTTAAGTGAAAAAGAATTTTCTCCGATTAGCCTTAAATGTGCTACTTGCTGACTTCATGGAATGCCCCCAAGTCCTTCTATTACTCGAAAGTGTAAATAACCGATTCACATCTACTCGTTCAAGACCTCTCATGATCTTAAAGACCTCTATCATATCCCCCCTCAGCCGTCTCTTCTCCAAGCTGAACAGCCCTAACCTCTTCAGCCTTTCCTCATAGGGGAGCTGTTCCATCCCCTTTATCATTTTGGTTGTCCTTCTCTGTACCTTCTCCATCGCAACTATATCTTTTTTGAGATGCGGCAACCAGAATTGTACACAAAATTCAAGGTGCAGTCTCACCGTGGAGCGATACAGAGGCATTATGACAGTTTCCGTTTTATTAACCATTCCCTTCCTAATAATGCCTAACATTCTGTTTGCTTTTTTGACTGCTGCAGCACACTGAGCCGACGATTTTAAAGTATCATCCACTAAGATGCCTAGATCTTTTTCCTGGGTGGTAGCTCCTAATATGGAACCTAACATCGTGTAACTACAGCAAGGTTTATTTTTCCCTATATGCAACACCTTGCACTTGTCCACATTATATTCATCTTGCATTTGGATGCCCAGTCTTCCAGCCTTGCAAGGTCCTCCTGTATTGTATCACAATCCGCTTGTGATTTAACTACTTTGAATAATTTTGTATCATCTGCAAATTTGATAACCTCACTTGTCGTATTCCTTTCCAGATCATTTATATATATTGAAAAGCACCAGTCCAAGTACAGATCCCTGAGGCATTCCACTGTTTACCCTTTTCCACTGAGAAAATTGACCATTTAATCCTACTCTCTGTTTCCTGTCTTTTAACCAGTTTGTAATCTACTATTGCTTCCTATCCCTTTTTTTAGTTTTCTTAGAAGCCTCTCATGAGGGACTTTGTCAAACACCTTCTGAAAATCCAAATACACTACATCTACTAGTTGACCTTTATCCACATTATTGACCCCTTCAAAAAAATGAAGCAGATTTGTTAGGCAAGACTTCCCTTGGGTAAATCCATGTTGACTGTGTTCCATTAAACCAGAGTGAATTGATACTTCTGTTGGCTTGGACACTTTCCTCCTCATCTTCCTCTCCTGGACAGACATAGAAGGCATGTGTGTTTGTGGGTCATTTCCTCCTTGATGATTCCCCCATTCTCTTTCTTCCATCCCTTCTTTCCCCTGCTTTGCTGTCCTGATTTACTCTACCTATGTGAGGCTCCTCCTTCACCATTCTGGCCTGACTGCTCTATCTCTGTCCTTGGTCGACCACTAACTTCTCCCTCTCTGCCTCAAAATGCAATGTATTAGGCCTCCTCACCGTTCACCCTCCCTTCCCTACTCAAAGTTTCACCTTTCTCATCCCTTCCAAGGTACAGTCATTCTCATTTCCCACTCCCTCCACTTGTCTGCCGCCTTCTTCTCTCTCTGTTCATTCCCGACCATTACTAACAGCATGATGGACAGAATCACAAACTCATCCACTCGTTCACTTGCCCTCTCATCCACAGATCTGAAATGATAGTCAAAGGAAAAAGAAAACACAAAAACATTATGACAGAACACAACTCATGCAGACATCTGTCGTCCCCCTCACCCCCCCCCCCCCTACTCTCTTCACCTATGGTTAAAAGACAGGAAACAGAGAGTAGGATTAAATGGTCAATTTTCTCAGTGGAAAAGGGTAAACAGTGGAGTGCCTCAGGGATCTGTACTTGGACAGGTGCTTTTCAATATATATATAAATGATCTGGAAAGGAATAAGACAAGCTTACCCAGAATAAAAGACTACCACACCGTTTCCCAAAAATAGACAACTTTGCGTCTACTTTCTCTCTCCTCATATTGAGGAACCATATCTTGTTATCCTCTCTTATCTCATATTGAGGAACCATGTTATTGTTATTATTTCTATTCTTTTATACTTCCTGTTACCCGCCTCCCAGTTTTGATTTCCCTGTTAAAGTGTAATTTCCTAGCTTAACCCGTTTGCTGTAAACCGGCATGATGTCCACAACTAATGCCGGTATATAAAAATGTTTAATCAAATAAATAAATAAATAAATAAATAAATAAATAAATATTCTGGGGTCCAGTGTTCTCCACTCAGCACTGACAATCAAATCCCTGTGTCAGGCTTTCTTTTATCTAGTTTTAAAGCAAGGAAGAGGAGCTGTGAAGGGAAAAGGGCTTACCATGCTCAGTTTATCACATGTGCATTATTCTGAATACTGTCCAGATATCAAGTGAAAATAGCATGTCAACGGCACATTTTTTGTGACAGCATGCATGCTAAATACATGTGCTATAGATGCTACTTTTAGAAGGTGTGCATTTCCTATTGAGTTGTTTTAGCATGCTGATGAAAAATGTAAGTGAATGTACTCTAAAAAAAAAATATTCAAGTGAGTTTCAGTATTTAGGTCCATAATCTAAAAGAAAAACAAATGTGTTCCGTGCATTGCTTTGTTTACCAAAGGCAAAAATACTTTCCAGGATGTGTGTGGTAATATCTATTTGGCTAAAATTCACTGTAAAATTAAAACTCTGAGCTGCCTCACTTCTGTTTTTATGACTTTCAACCTATGTCAATTATGTTTGGTGGGATAAAAATCAGTATTCAGTTACAACAGAGAGGAACTGGATTATGGAGATCAGGATATTTTCTTTTTTTAAATGATGTCATGAGATCGCATCTGCACAACTTCTGATGACATCGATGAGAGAAGAACAGATCTCTGGCTCGGTAACCAAGGCATTTTATTCAGTAAAATAAGCAGATTTGAATTAGAAATCATAGAGCAGAAGCCTGCTCTTTCTACACTTCACACAGTGAAGCCAATGTAGTAAATTGCACTGATGTTCGTGATAGCTTTAACATGCATTAAAAATGCTATTAATATGCATTACATCGATTATACACGTTATAGGAGGTTTTAATGAGTATTATTTAGCCTCTGCAAACATCAATACAAAATCTGAACAAAACAGTATGTAGCTGCATAATTATGCAAATAAGGTCATTACCTATAAATGCATAGTAAATCAGTGCATATTAATAAACTCATTACCTATGAATGCATAGTTAAAATGCATATTAATAAGCTCAGTACCTATGAATGCATAGTAAAATAATGCATATTAATAAGCTCATTACCTATGAATGCATATTAAACCATGTGAATGTTATTGCAGATCCCTTAGTGCATGAAACTTAACTACCTCATGAGAGAGACTGAAGTTTTCCTATGTTAACGTCAATGTTAATTGTCTCAGTGTGAGAAATTTACCTCCAAACTGATTTGCATGTTATTAGTATGGGCCATTATCTTGAGATAATTAACATACATTAACAGCATATTATCGCACTTTTGTACATCATCCTCAATGTCTAACCGAAATTATGGAACTCCCTACTAGATCACCTAAGCTCACAAAACAACATCAAATCATTTAAAAAGGAGCTCAAAGCATGGCTCTTCAGTCAAACATTCAAAGATGGTATTGGCTAAATACACATAACTGATCTTACACATAACCACCTTCCGTTATGCATGTACAAAGCTATTATTCAGAACGCTTAATCTTGATTGTTCATCGAAAAAAATGACACTATATATTTATCCACAGACTCCTAAAAATAGTCACTTAGATAAATCAATTGTTGAATTTCACTGCTTTCTGCTAAAAGTATATTTCCCATTCAGTGATAACATTACTCAAATTATAGAAATTAAACCACACTAAGGGTCTCATTTTCCAAGGAGTTACCGCGCATGATAAATCCGCAAACAGTGCTAACAGCAGTTAACGCAATTTGCAAATTTTTAATTCATGGGGCGAAGTAAATGTAAAGTAGGGAGGATTTATTGTGTGCTGTGAAACAGCTGCACTGTTAGTGTGGCTCCTAATGCAGCCAATAACTACACCTCTTTCATTTGTGTTGCAGGTGGGTAAGAGTTTATCATGGTTCATGATGTCTCCTGACAAGCCTGTTTCAATATGAGAGAGAGAGAGAGAGACAGAGAGAGAGAGAGACACACAGAGAGAGAGAACCTTGCCATGGTGCCGCCTCCCCAGACAGGTATTTGTATCCCTATGGCAGGCCCACCTAGTAACTCGAGGTGAGGTTTAAGTATTAGTGTAGGGGGTTAGGGGCCACTTTCACATTCAACATGAGACGTACGAACAGAACAGTGGTCTCTTGTGAAGATTTGATGACCTACGGAGTGAGGAAACTCACTCCAAGATGAAATTTGTGCAATGTTCTCTCAACCTAGCTTGATGTTACCCAGGTAGAGAGTCCATCAAGCTAGGTGGAGAGAACATTGCACAAATTACCTTTGCGCTTGGAAGGAACTGGCAAGCTAGCTGAGATTCTCAGCAACAAATCTGAATAAGCACAGAAGCTCTAGTCCCTTCAATTCAGGATGAAGAGTAGAGTGGAGCAGTCTGATGAGATGATATAGGCAAAGTCTGCCTTGCATTTGCTCAAGGTAGATATTCTATGGATTAATGAAATACCTTGGTTTCCAGTCCTATCACTACCCTGCATACTCCACAAAGTTTTTAGCATATATATATTTTTTTAATGATCATTTTAACTGTTTGTTCCAATCATGTGTTTATGGCTATTCGCATATGCTCCCAGTATGCAGGAGGAGTATTCATCACTTGATATCTACTCATAGATAGCTACGTTCATCAATAAGTTAAAAAAAAAAAAAAGGTAGAAAAGCATGCCACAAAATAACTGTGATGGATATGTGTCTGAAATAAGAGCAATGTTTTTGTGCCTGCTAGGAAAGGAACACTAGATTGTTAGGTAATGCCAGCACCAGGAAGGATAAAGAGTTTAGAAAATTGAAACAATGAAGCAATAATGGCTGATGCGAGCTGGTCAGGAGCTGTATTGGATAATGGGAGGCGAGTCATTTTTCTATGTGTATTTCCAAGCAGTCAATACTTCCTGAGAATTAAAGCATGAAAACTTGAACCTGTTTATCACCACACTCATGGAAAAAAGCTAAATCCTATCCAACTTTTAAAATATATTTGTCTACAGAAACCTATCATATGGAAGGTGTTCTCTTCTTGGGGAAAAAAAAACCATAAGGGCATCGGCTAAGCAAAAAATTACCTTGACTCCTAGTTAATGATATAAGAATAGATAACAATGTTCTGAAAACTCAACTGCAGGCACCATACATTTCAGAAGAAGCTTTAACTGGTTTCTGCTGGTTTTCCTAAATGAGCTTATTATTGAAAAACAAAAACCAAGCGATCATGTCTTCAGAGCAATAGCCCTATTAGTCTGGTGTAGCAAAAATAACAAGAGGTGTGTGGTACTTTATAGACTAACCAATTTATTGAGGCATGAGCTTTCAAGGACAGAGTCCACTTTGTCAGCTGCATAAACAGGCCGATTCAATACAACTGTGCGGAAAACGGGCACTCGGTGTTGAGTGTCCGCTTTCCTAATGCGCGCCCAGCCACCTCACCTGGGCGCGCGACTGAATATCTAAATGAGGGGGTGGCACTAAAATGGAGGTGCTAGGGACAAATGTGCTCCCCTAGCGTCTCCTTAGCAGCAGATGCCCAGGAGAGGTGGCTGCCAGCGGGTTAGGAAAACGGACGCTCAATTTTACGGCATCTGTTTTCCTAACCTGTGCACAGCTATGAGTTAGGAAAATGGGCACTCGTTAATTGAGCGTCCCTTTTCCTAACCTGAATGCCGGCAACCTTTTTTTTTTTTTTTTTTTACATTCTTGTCCTTTTTGTTCCTCTGACTTAATATCACCACAATATTAAGTTGGAGGAAGTTCAGAAAAGCTGTATTTTCTGCTTTTCTGTACACTTTTTGGGCTGCTCAGAAATTAACGCCTGCTCTGGCTAAGCGTTAATTCCTGAGGTGCATATATATATTTTTTTTTTTCATGGGGGGGAGAATAGCTAACAGCCTCATGAACATGCATTTGCAAGTGATGAATGCTATTAGTTTTGCAGGGGGTTGGACGCATGTTTTGGGCGTGCCGATCCCCTTATAGAATAAGAGGTGGATCCGCATCCAAAACCTGTGTTAAAATCACAGGTTAAACAGTGCGCTCGGCTGAGCGCACTGTCTTACATCGGCCTGATAGTATAGTACAGGAGGTGGGTAAAATATATATGTGGAGATAGGGTGGAGGAGGATACAGAACCAAGAGCAGGCACTGAATTAGGCAGTCAGGGTGTGGAAACAGAGTGTCAATAGCTTTATAGTCTAGCCTACTGACAAGAGAAGTAAGTGTGAGAAGACAGAATGATCTGTGAAGAGTTAAGTTCATAGATAGCTGTGGCATGCCATGAAGCCATTGTCTCTGACCAGACCTAGGGTGGTGGTAGTAAGTTTATTTTATGAGCAATCGTGTATCTTCAAGTTACAGTCAGAGAAACTTTTATAGATTTCTCTTTCCCCAAGTCATCTTAACTCACTATGATTATTTGTAATGTTTACACATTTTGACTTATTTTGCACCTTAATCCAGCAGTACCATCTTAACCTCTTTGTTAACTCTGCTTTGCTGGTTAAAACCATCTGTGCTGCACCTTAACAACGGCTCTGGGAAGACCTGTTTAACCCACCAAAGGCCTGCCTTCCCTAGTGTTCACGCTTCCGGATAAACCTCCCTGATCAGGATCTGGCTGAATCACAAGAAACTGCAAACAAGTTCCTTGCCTCAAACCTCACTCATCAACTTGCAGGTTTTGAATTTCCCTGCTAAACAGATTCAGGGCAGGCAAAGGCCAAATGCGCAGTCAGGTTCATTTTGAGCAAGGAGTAGGTCAATCATTTCAAACTTTTGACATTACAAGCTTTGTTTCTTCCCATCCCAGTACAGTGCATACGTATCTATTCTGCAATAAACTTACATCATATTCCTTCCAGCAATGGATTCGGGCACGAATAAAGTGTCCATGAGAAGGGCATCTAATGGAGGGCAATTAGAGCGGCTGAGACTGGTACTGAGGGGATTTTGTTCTTTCCAGTAAATGGAATTTAAATGTAAAATATACGGACTGAAAAGTTTTGCCTCACTTGTCAGTTCCAATGAGCTTCTGCAGTCAGGAAGTGGCTCTCGCTGCTGATTGACTAGTACGGAAATTTTCATTTTTCGAAGCTATAATGCATTATTGAGCAGACTTCCCTGAACAGCAGAAAGTCATAAGAGATAAAATAAAAAGTTGTTTAGTATTGTAATAATTGCTGTAATCTCTCCTTTCTAAGCAGGAATCTATCACAGGCTTGCTGTGACTGTTAACGTAAGCCTATAAAATATTATTGCTCCAGGCTGAGCGGTCAGGATAAAATCTTGCCTGAACTTCTTTAGTTTTCTTAAAAAGTAATTAGCACATTGTGGCCAACTGAAATCTAACCATAACATTTGGGGAAAAATCTTCAGAGGGACGAAGTGGCCACTGTCCTAGAAAGCTCATACTTCAATAAATTGATTAGTCTATAAGGTGCCACCCGACTCCTGTTATTTTTTTCATAGCACACGGGATTTATGTTTTCCTCCCTTAGGTTATCCGAAATGCTTGATATGAAAAGCCAACCCTTTCTTTTTAGCGTAATCTATACTGATCTAGTAATTTCGCACATTGCACCTTCTTATTATGTATCATCTATCCCTAAGTTTTGGATCAGTTTGCATTTTTTCCTCTTGAGTGGCACTGACTGCAATGGGTTGTATCACCTTGAGAACAATACGTTACAGTATGTGTCCTTGGCTTCAGGATCCTTTTGGCAAAGTGGCAGAGTAATGATGCCAGCTCTACTGCTTTGGCTCAGGGAACAGGATTATATATTGTGCAGTGTCATGTATATCAGGTCATCTACCTATCAAATATACCAAGCCTCTTTCACCAGAGACGAACTGTTCTTCTTATGTTATTCAGTTTCTTTTGAGACTAATGATTGGTGGGGGGAGGTATAGCTAAAGATGGAAGAATGAACATTGCTTAGAAATTAAATAAAATGGTAAGAAGGAATAGTACCGGAGTTAGAGGTTGCCTTGATCTTGTGTTCTGAGATGGGGTGTGAACCACAGTGGAACAGTTCAGCACCTCTGTAGCTGTAACTGTCTTAGAAAGCATGGGTTAATCGGAGGTCATGGCATTTGATTTGTATGTCAAATGGATGTAATAGATCTTTCTTACCGACTGCACTAACATCAATAAATAGACAGTCACTTGCAGGCATCTTCACGTACACCCAGGTTTTTGTGTGGTATTCTAGAAACATTACGCTTTTTTCAGTAAACATAAAAAGCATTTCTATCCCTTGTTTCTTCCCCTGCTACATGCCGGTTTGGGTGGCATGTAATAATAATCATGTATGTGCGCTATTTATTCTAGGTGTTATCATTTATTCTATATATTATATATCCAGTGTATTAGCTATATAGTAATGCCTATGTATGAGGATTATTTACAATCAGTCTGTAAGGCCCTGACTGCATGGATTTTCCTGCTCTTCCAGATTATTCTATCCCACCATGGGTGAATTCTCTTTCATAAAGGTGTGTATCAAATAAATAAGTAAATATATTTTCTAGGGAAGAAGATGGGAAAAGGCCTTGTGTCTTTTGGCATTAGCACATTGAAGATGGATTTCCCTTGGCATCCTCTTCAGTTTCTTAGTTTTTTCTTAGGGAGATCTCCCTTGATTATTTGAACCATTATAATACTACACATACAGCAGTCCTTGTTTCACTAGCACTCAAATAAGTTCAAAATGCAACCCGTTTCTATTTGATACTCAAGCACCATTAAATGCATGTCCAGTTCATCTGTTAGGAAAGTTACATGAAGATTACGTTAATGACAGATTGTAGAGAAGGAACCGATGAACTATTGTACAACATCTGTATACATATGTTTCTAGCATGGTCTAACGAGAGGCTACTGGACTACTTCAACTAATCTAAGTGGACATGTTAATTGACTTGGCTTCCATCCCTCACCATATATTCACACCTTGTCTCAAGCTGCAACTGCTACTTGAGTCAGAACTTCCTGGTGAACCATTGAAATATATAAAAAAAAAAAAAAGCAGTCAATGGGAATGTGTCCGCTTCCAAATGCTGAAGTACCAGTCAAGGTCAATTCATTATTTCCAAATAAACTATCAAACAAAACCAAGAAGGTGCTCCTCACAGGAGGGGCCTGGTTACTAAAGTTTTGTATTTTTACCATGGGAAAGACTATCATGGGATTTACTACTACACCGCGTTTACTGAATCCCTGCCACAGCAATGAGCTACGGTGGCTCCTCCAGGCTGCCATGCCGAAGTAAGACCTTTTCTTAAGCCCCGCTGCCCTGTTAAGGACCATCAACCCCTGGACAAAAAAATATCCCCTCCCCCCACCCAAAGCTTATTTAAATTCCTGGTGGTCTAGAGGGGAGAGGAGTGATCCCCACTCTTTTCTGTCCCACCGGCACCATTTTTCAAACCAATGCCCATCCTTTGCTTCTCTCGTGCACTTTTGTCAAGGGCAGGGTTTCTTAATTGACTTTTATTTTTTAACGGATGAAGGTATGGGAAGGGGGTTCGAGGGTGGGTCTCACTAGAATTCCAGGGATTTTTTAAACATTCCAGTGAAGGGCTTTTCTAGGTCCAAGCAAACCATTTAAATTCCCACTCTGGGAGCATCTGAATGTATGATAGCATTCCGATTCTACCTGGGGGAAAGGTTATACCTTTTGAGATGTTGCTCGCTTTTCAGGATTGGTGTAGTGTGTGAAGATTTTTCAGGTGCTGTACTACTTATTTGCATACCACCAGACTATTTTGCATGCATTGTATCTCATTTGCATATCCAATTTGCACTGGGTTTGAGGGCAGGAAATAATGTGGTAAACTTGCAAGTTATTATGTCTACTTTTGTTGAGCTAACACATTTTACTCCATGGTAAATGATGTTTACTACATGCAAACCCTTTAAAGCAGCTTAGTAAACAGGCCACACAATCAGGGAGAAAGTAGCCAGAGAGTTAACATAGAGAGTTCTGTGACATTGCATTGCTAAAGGGAGAAAGAGAAAGCAGTAGACCATTAGGAGAGGTAGGTTCCAGAGGTCTGACCATAAACCCAGTCAGGAAGTAACGATGACAGAGGAATAATCGACTGATAGACAGAGCCTGGGAAGATTAATTAAGGTGATACTTAGCTAGGACAGGATCTCTCTGAAAGCAAGAATAAACTTCCAGGGAGTCAGAGCCTGCAAGGGACCAAAGGATTGTGAGAGGAAGGGGCCTACCAGACAGGCAGAGAGCAGCCAGCAAAGCAGGGGCCCATCAATACGATACGGTAAGCCCAGAGCCACAACTCCAGGTGGAGAAACTGGAGAGCCTGTTGCTGGGAGCTTAAGCTGCAAGATAGGCTACAGCTCAGAAGGGAGTTTTAAGGTTTGCCCACATGCAGATTTGTGCAGCCTTCTGTACATGCCTGTAATGCCCAGAGGGCTCCAGAAATGGAATTGTCTTGTGGCTGTGAAGTAACCCAACTGTGCTACAAGTTTGCTTAGCCATGCGCTTGATGGATGCTATCTGGCCGCAGTCCAGGACAGGTCATGAGCAGTAGCTTGTCACAACAATGTACTGCTTCTTACCAGCACAGCTTCACTCATTAAACATTATTATTAGCATCAGGCACATTAGTTCAACCTGCTTAAGAGTTGCATGGGCTGCAATCTAGCCATTAAGAATAAAATAAATGAAAGCCCACATCATGTTAAAAGTGCACACACACACCATGAGCCCAGTGCAGGTTTTTTTTCCCAGTCCCACTAAAAAGGGCAGTTTCAGACAGGCCAATTAACCCAGGTGAATCACTTTGAAAACTGCCCTCTGACCATGCTTCCCACATGCTAAATACACTATCGTGTTTTAGTGCATCGTCCCGTACACCGTAAAATGTCTCATCTCAGATCTACCTCCAACAGTACAAGACTGAGCTTCTGCGCCTAGCCTTAGGTTTAATGTTGCTGCCCAAAAATCGGAAAGAAAACCAACCTGATGCCTTTCCCCAACCATTCTTCAGATGCATTGTCCTGTGTAGCCCTGATTGCTCTGCTTGCATTTATGGCATGTACCTGGCCTGGGGTGGCCATATTTTGATACTCTGTGGTGTGTCTGAAGAGGAGGAACAGGTACCTCATTCCTGTTTTGTTTTTTTTTCAACCTTGGATTCAAAGTTTTAATACCAAGTAACTCCCAGGATACTTGCAAAAAGAAGCTGAAATGTTGGGATGGCCTCACACAAGCACCTCATGTCCCGAGCCCTGGAAAACAAGCACCTGCACGCAGAATATTAAGGAGCATGTGTGCCTGCCTTAACCTTTTAGTTGCTTTTAGCTCCTGTTTCTAAGCATCCTGGAAGCTACTCAGTATTACAAAATTTGAATCAATAGATAGAAAAAGAGAATGGTGTGATCTGTTACACAAAGATAAGCAAATCAGTAACAATATCTAGATAACAGGACTTACGTATTTAAACTTGATTCAAAAGGCACCTGTGGTGGACAGGCCGCAGTGCTGCTCGATTTGGTCCAGGGATCCGCGTTTGGAGCACCCCACGCCATCCATTGGGACCATTCGAGTCTGGACACATTGTGGAGTTAAGTGAGTTCAGACCCAGAGAGTGAGGGAAAACGGCAGGCACGACTGCGGAGACCCCCCCTGAGAGGCAGTAAGCAGTGCTGAGGGTGGGCGTCAAAGGAGGTGTCCCTCCTGCCCTGCCTACTGAAGGAGAAAAGGGCAGAAAAAGACAAAAAAAAAAAAAAGGTGATTGCATCTTTTCTGCAGCGTTCACCTAAGTATTTATTTTATTTATTTGTTTTTTATATACCGACATTCAAACATGGGTATCACATCGGTTTCCATGAGAACTTGAGTGATAACGTGACAGCGGTCATATGATCTTTGTAACATTGTAACATTTTGAAAATTACATTTAAGTGAAAAGTTTAACAATATTAACATTTTAACAAAACCTTGACTGACGAACGCTATTTAGTTTCCTGGCATTATCGTTGTAATAGCTGACGTTTTCAAGATTGAGAGAACCTTTGCTGGTGGTGTTAGGGGGTTCTCTTGGTGGGGGGTTAGAGGGCTGGTTGCTTGGGGTTGGAGCCCAGTAGTATGGGTTAATTGTTGTCAGGATACGCTTTGCGGAGTAGCCATGTTTTTAATAGAGATGTGAATCGTGTCCTCGATCGTCTTAACGATCGATTTCGGCTGGGAGGGGGAGGGAATCGTATTGTTGCCGTTTGTGTGTGTAAAGTATCGTCATAATCGTTAAAATCGTGAGCCGGCACACTAAAACCCCCTAAAACCCACCCCCAACCCTTTAAATTAAATCCCCCCCCCAAATGCCTTAAATTACCTGGTGGTCCAGCGGCACACTAAAACCCCCTAAAACCCACCCCCGACCCTTTAAATTAAATCCCCCACCCTCCCGAACCCCCCCAAATGCATTAAATTACCTGGGAGTCCTCCGTAGCGGCGGTCCGTGGCTAAATCGGGGGAAGGGGGAGAGCATGAAAACCGGCACACTAGATCGTGAGGTCTTCAGCCGGCGCCATTTTTCAAAATGGCTGCCGCAAAATGGCGGCGGCCATAGACGAAAACGATTCGACGCAAGAGGTCGTTCCGGACCCCCGCTGGACTTTTGGCAAGTCTTGTGGGGGTCAGGAGGCCCCCCCAAGCTCGCCAAAAGTTCCTGGGGGTCCAGCGGGGGTCAAGGAGCGATTTCCTGCCGCGAATCGTTTTCCGTACGGAAAATGGCGCCGGCAGGAGATCGACTGCAGGAGGTCGTTCAGCGAGGTCCGGAACCCTCGCGAGATTTCCGGACCTCGCTGAACGACCTCCTGCAGTCGATCTCCTGCCGGCGCCATTTTCCATACGGACAATGGCGCCGGCCATACGCGTATGGCCGGCGCCATTTTCCGTACGGAAAACGATTCGCGGCAGGAAATCGCTCCTTGACCCCCGCTGGACCCCCAGGAACTTTTGGCCAGCTTGGGGGGGCCTCCTGACCCCCACAAGACTTGCCAAAAGTCCAGCGGGGGTCCGGAACGACCTCTTGCGTCGAATCATTTTCGTCTATGGCCGCCGCCATTTTGCGGCGGCCATTTTGAAAAATGGCGCCGGCTGAAGACCTCACGATCTAGTGTGCCGGTTTTCGTGCTCTCCCCCTTCCCCCGATTTATCCACGGACCGCCGCTACGGAGGACTCCCAGGTAATTTAATGCATTTGGGGGGGGTTCGGGAGGGTGGGGGATTTAATTTAAAGGGTCGGGGGTGGGTTTTAGGGGGTTTTAATGTGCCGGTTTTCCTGCCCTCCCCCTTCCCCCGATTTACGATTTTTTGACGATAAATCGGGGGAATTGGTATTGTATCGTGGCCCTAACGATTTTTGATGATTTAAAATATATCGGACGATATTTTAAATCGTCAAAAAACGATTCACATCCCTAGTTTTTAAGGCTTTCTTGAAGTTCTGTGATGAGGGTTCCGTTCTGAGTTTTCCTGGTAGTTTGTTCCACAGTGTGGGGCTGCTATGGAAATTGCGCTTTCTCGCGTAGAGGTGAGGTGTGCCCGTTTGATTGAAGGGACGGGTTTTTTTAGAACCAGTGTTTTTAGAACGTAGGTTTCTTTGAGAGTTGTATGGATGAAGGGTGTCCTTTAGCCAGTCAGTCATTTCGTTGTTGAGGGATTTGTGCATGAGAGTGAGGGTTTCATATTGAATTCTGTGGGTTATGGGGAGCCAGTGGAGGTCTTTCAGTATGGGGGCGATGTGAGTAGGACGCTTGCTGTTTGTGAGGGATCTGGCTGTCGCATTTTCCAGTAGCTGGAATGGCTTGAGGGTGGAGGCAGGGAGTCCGAGGAGGATGGAGTTACAATAGTCAAGTTTAGATAGGATGAGGGCCTGGAGTATTGACCGGTAGTCTTGCGTGTGTAGTAGGGGGTTTGATTTTTTTGAGGACTTGTAGTTTGAAATAGCCCTCCTTTATTATTGTGTTTTTGAAGGTTTGCAGGTTGAGCTCTGAGTCTAGTGTGATGCCTAGGTCTCTTACGGTTGCGACAAATTGGCTTTGGCTTAGGGAGGAAGTGGGATCTTGGATATTCCTTGTAGGGGGTTTGTTAGAGATGTGTAGGATTTCAGTTTTGGAGTGGTTAAGGGTGAGTGATGTTTGTGATAGGAGTATTAAGTAGAGATATTTTGTGATAGGAGTATTAAGTGGAGAGGAGTGCATTGAAAATGAGATTATAAAAGCAAAGGAAGAGGATACTGTCCCAGCACTGACTTTGTCCCAGGTTTCAAAGAGAAGGTATGCACAGATTTTCACTTTGAAATTAGCTGCAGATACAAAATACCCTGGACTTTTGCTCCACTTTTGGTGCAGGCAAACTTTCCACACGTGTTGCTGTAATGATATTTGTTATCGTTGGCATTTTTTTTTTTTTTTTTTTTTAGAATAACACTGTTTTTCTTTTTGGGGCTCTAGAATTGTACAGCATTTGAAAACTAATTACAAAAGTATGCCTTTTTTTCTGCTAATAATCATAGTGGTGATATCCCTTTGATATTTTACAGAGGTCAGATTAAAATGCACTGTAGGCTTTCCACGTATTAAGCATTTCTCACAGCCTGCTCTTACAATTACAGGACGTGCATATTTTTCATACTGTAGTCCCAACTGATAAAGCAGCTAGCATATGGCTAAATTTAGTTAGATTTTGAATCTTCATTTATATGTACTTCATATGCATTTTTTTAAAAACGTTTATACCCGAGGTCAAATAAAACAAGAATAATTTTCAAGGGCTTTTACTATTTTATTAGTTATGTTTTACCCAACTGATTGCAAGTGTAATGCTAGTCAAAATCCATAGTAAAGTACATAAAACTCTTCCATGCTTATATGGCATGACACAAAGACACAATATTTCCACTGAGAGCTTCCAGGAAGGAGATTTTGGGGTAGGTATGGAAGAACAAGAATCATTCTTCATTGGGCATACTTGAAAAGAGGAGGAAAAGGGAAAACATTTTGTAATATACTCTAGCACAGTGAAGTTTTGGGATGTTATTTGAGATCACTGATGTTCAAGAGATAGGAATCCACTATTGAGTTCTGTAGCTAAGGAAAAAGGGGAATTGGATTCAGTTGACAGCCAGCACTGGACTCTGACTTTTACAGTCTAGGGTACTGATGCACAGACATTAGGGATAAAATGCAGGACTGCTTCTACAGCCAAGTCCAAAAGCAAAGCCCATTCAAGCAGCATCATCTGAATTATCAAGAAGGCTGCTCACCCTATAAAAAATGTTGCTAGCAGTAATTTTGTAATGGGTCTGGCAGTTGCTTGGTTTTGATTGTAAATATTACTACCTTTAACAAAAGGCATGGAGATAACCTGCAAAAAGAGGCAGTTACTACCCTTAACAGAAGGCTTGGGGGTAACCTGCATGGAGCAGCAGTTAATACCATAAGAAATTTGCTGGGCAGACAGGAAGCACCATTTGGTCTTTTTCTGCCATCTGTAGCACCAGCCCATATTTCAATATAGTTAGTGTAGTGTCGCTGGACCCTTGAGCCAAGGCGAGGTTGATGCTATCTGCAGGGAGAAGCCCTGCAGGTCTTCACCGTCGGTGGGCAGAACTGGCTGGTGCAGAAGCCTACCCGAAGCTTCACCAATACCAGCCCACATTCCCCGCAGATTGAGCCCTTGGGTGCTGGGGCCAGCTGGACAGGCACAGGCCTCTGGATATTGTGGTGTCCAAAGAGAAGGCAGGCAAGAAGAATGGTTAGTACAGGCTGAAGTTAGGGCGGGCAGCAGGTGGCGGAGACAAGGACAAACCGTGGTCATGGTGGGCAGCAGATCAAGCAAAGTCAAAGGAGGTCAGCCAGGGGGCAGTCCAGGAAGAAGACGCAGTCATAGAGCAAGCTGGGGTCGAGGCCAATGAGACAAGCCATAGGAGGGGGCAGCGGAGATGAGGTAGCAGGAGACAGGAACCAGGAACCAGGAACCAGGCGTCGGGGATCAGGAATCAGGAGCCAGGTGCCGTGGTGGATTTCCCACCGTGGGCCCTTTAAATCCAGCCAAGGCACAAGCGCACCTAGGGAGAGCCCCTCATCGGAGCAGCGTCCCTTGTGCGACATGGATGGGTCTGTAAGGCGGCCTGCCGCATCTCTGCTCCCAGGGCTGTCACAGTGTCAGGGGAAGCCCCACAGTTTCTGGCAGGAGGTGAGTGCGGCCGGCCGTGGGACGGACCTGCAGCCAAGCAAAATCAATAGTTAGATGTCCAAAGGACATCTTATATGAGCCACTATGCTGGAAATAAACCTGGTGCATAGCATCCATTCGATTTCTAAAACCAAGGGCCACCATTTAGGAAGATAAATATACTCAAACCTGTTAAAACCTGTGCAACTGATTCTTCTTTCTGTAATTAGAAATATGTGACTCATTTCCCAATTTTTCCGTTTTTCTGGAAATATCTAGAAACTTGTAACCTTTCATTTGTCTGAACGGGGGCAGGAGTAGAAACCAAGGAATGAGTGGTATAAAAAAACAGGACAGAACAAGCCACAGAGGAGACTCACCCTAGCTCAATCGAGTGGTCTGAAAGTTACTTTATATTACACTTGCTACGTGATCATCTGAATTGGAAAACAGCTGGACCATATACACAAATGATACAAGTTCAAAAGCATTGGTCAAAATTTTCATAGACAAACCATTTTCTATCTCTTTTTAAGTCAACGTTGAGCAGCATGGAGAGCAGGAAGAGAGCTGGATGCAGATAACTTTAGCCGGGATATTCAGCAGGATTTAACAGAGTAAGTTTCCTGCTGAATATGCCCAGATAAAATTAGCCGGGTAACTTAAATCAGCTAACTTTAGGGCCAGACATACCTGGGTAAGTTTAACAGGACAGTGCTCAATGTTGGTGCTCTGTGGCTAAACTTAAGCCCCTCTCTCAGAACACTCCCAATGCCACTTCCTTTTGTCCAGATATCTTTTAGCAGAGTAATGATGTATTTGGCTAAAATGTACCCATTCAGCAGCCCAGGAAATTGGAAACTGAGTTTGTCCGGTTAGGTGTCGAACTCAGGCACTTCACCCCTTTGAATGTTGGCCTCTTTGTAATTATGCTATCATCAAGGGGCCTATTTACTAATGTGCAATAAAAATAAGAGATGCTGGCAATCGTGGTCACTATTATACTGCTGTGACAACCCTTTGGGATCATCACGCTAAGGCCCTAGACTTGAACCCTGTGAGTTAGGATAGGAAAGGCAATGGAGGGAGGAGAGCTCCATTTCTGATCAGCTCCTCCACTGAGGTTGCTGGAATGGCCGGTCCCCCTGATGCTTATAAAAGCAGGCTGCAACAATTCTAGGTGTGGCATTTTGGCTAAGAGGGGGTAGGATTGTTTTCCTTGAGTTGTTCCCCTTCTTGGGTACTGGGTTTCACAGCCTGGGACGGTACCCTAGTGGGAAGGAGATCAGTGCCTGCCTGGGTGCTGGTTCTATTTTTTTGAGTAAGATTTTCAGATGTTTTTGCCTTTCTGCATTTTCTCCTGTGAGAGCCCTGGTACCCCTGGCTGGAGAAATTCATCAGGAGGTAGGGAAGACTCCAAGTGGTGACCTGCTGCAGGAAGATTCTAAGATTTATCTACCTTTGTGTGATGATTTTTTCTGAGTTCCCAGGAGGAAGTTTTGGCCACCCTTTCTGCCTGAAAAGGGGACATCTGTTAGAGATATTGGGGCAGATTTTCAAAGTTCTACTCACGTAAATCCAGGCGGATTTACGAGCGTAGGGGGTTTACGCGCACCGGGCCTATTTTCAAAAGTCCCGGAGGCGCGTGTAAAGCCCCAGGACACATGTAAGTCCCGGGGCTTGAGAAAAGGGGCGAGGAGTGGGCAGGGTGGGGCAGTCTGGGGTGGGGCCAGAGCCTCCAGGCACAGCGGCCATTTGCTGCTGTGTTTGGGACCGCAGGCCGGCCATTGGCCGGCGCGCGCAATTTGCGCCTGCCAAAGGAAGGCGTAACTAGATAAGATAACCTTTTTGGGGGGTTTAGCTTAGGGCTGGGGGGGCGGGAGAGTTAGGGGAAGGGAAGGTGGGGTGGAGGGGTAGGGAAGTTCCCTTCAAGGCTGCTCCAATTTCGGAGCGGTCTGGGAGGGAACGGAGGAAGGCAGTGCAGCTCGACGCGCACAAGGTGCACAATTGTGCATCCCCTTGCGCGCACCGACCCCTGATTTTATAACATGCGCGTGGCTGTGCGCGCATATTATAAAATTGGGCGTACATTTGTGCGTGCCGGGTTGCACGCACAAATGTACGCCCACGCGTATGTTTTAAAATCTGCCCCATTGTGTTCACTGATACTGGACTTTTTCCCTAAGAAAAATCCTATTGAGACAACAAAAGAAAAGAACTGTGAGAAAGACCCAAATTTCTAATCTGAGGACACCCAACAGATTCTTCACCCTGGGAAAGAGACACTTAGGGGAGACTGCACAGAGCCTACTGATTTAACTCATATCTTACCAATAGGCTTTACAAGGTCAGAATAGATGACCTTGAATCCAAACCTATTCACCTCTCCAGCGGTGTTCCTCAAGGCTCCTCACTCTCCTCCACCCTCTTCAACATCTACCTACTGCCTCTCTGTCAACTTCTCTCCAACCTCGACCTCGCCCACTTTATTTACGCGGATGATGTACAAATACTCATCCCCATCTCTGACTCATTAGACAGCACCCTTAAAACCTGGGAAAACGCACTATCATTGATCAATAGCCTCCTCAACAACCTGAATCTTGCCCTTAACACTTCCAAAACAGAACTGATTATCATCTCCCTTCATCATAACCCATTAAATGCCCCCCCCCCCCAAACTATCACATTTTCACAACACGTACGAAACCTTGGTGTCATTATAGCCATCTCAACCTTAAAAAATTCATCAGCGAAACGATGAAAAAATACTATTTTAAACTTAACACCTCCCCACTTTGAAGTACAGTGCGATTTCCGCACTGTACTTCAAGCCACTATATTCTCCAAATTTGACTATTGTAATTCCCTACTCCTTGGTCTACCCAAAGCCTCTATTAAACCTCTTCAAATGCTTCAAAACTCAGCTGCCAGAATTCTTAGTAACACCCGGAAAATAGACCATATCACCCCCATCCTCAGAGACCTTCACTGGCTCCCCATCTCCTACCACATAATCTACAAAACACTCACTATCTTACATAAAACTCTTCACAACCAGAATATGGACTGGTTGAATGACTTTATACATTTCCACACCGCTAACAGACCAACCAGATCCTCCTATAAAGGTGCTAGACACCCCATCACCGAAGCTTTCCCACCTTAACACCACAAAAGAATGTGCCCTTTCCATTGCTGTTCCCCTACACCTGGAACACCATGCCTACTGACCTCAGACAAGAGTAATGCACTCATAAATTTAAGAAAAAACTCAAAACCTGGCTCTTTAAACAAGCTTTCCCCCATCCAATTCACACTTCACACATCCCACCTTTTAAACTCCCCCTTCTGCCCCCCCCTTATAAGAGTCCCACCACAATGCTCATGCAACTCCACATGGACTTACTATCTCACCATTTTTCTTAGCTGTGCTAGATGGCCCCAATGCCATGTGATCATATTGTTACTGCATTACGTTCTCCATACATCTTGATATGCCTTAGCATTATTCTCTGCTTTTACCATATATTTTGAAATGTCTTTATATCTTTAACTCCCCTGTTGCCCCGCCCCTGTTTTTTGTAATCACTTTTCTCTGTTTAACAACGTTTGATGTAAGAGCCCCACCTCACCATTCATGCCACTCTACATGGACTTACTTCCTCAAAATCCTTCTTAGCTGTGCTAGATGGCCCCCAATGCCAAGTGATCACATTGTTACTGTTTTATGTTCTTCATATATTTTGATATACCTTAGCGTTATTCTATGATTTACCATATGATTAGAAATGTTACTGTTTTACGTTCTTCATATATCTTGATATGCCTTAGCGTTATTCTCTGCATTTACCATATATTTTGAAATGACTTTATCTCCTTAACTCCCCTGTTGCCCCTGCCCCTGTTAACAACGTTCTATGTAAACAAGCATTATGTACCTACGAATGTCGGTAGATAAAAGTCTTAAATAAATAAATAAATAAATAATCTGTTTTGCCATCAGTATTTTTGGAAGGTGGTTTCCATCTCAGCTAAGAATACTCTACCCAATTGGGGACCTTGCTTGTCTAAATCTCAGAGGGTGAGAGTTTCCCTACCCAATACTAAGAAAGATGTGCACAGATAAATTTGACAACTGTAAAGTTCATCTTACCAAGCCAAGAACTTTTGTGGAAGTGCCATTTCTAACATTTAAGAACTCTGATAGTAAATATTTAATTTTGGACCTCAATCTGAGCCTCCAGAGTCATTTGTGGCACTCACATCCCTTAAAGATGACAGAGACATATTACCACCCCCCTTCCCCCTGGGGTGGCAACCTGAGAGTCACCCAGGCATCTTGGGCTCTGGAAGATTTAGTCCTTTCCCCCATTGGAAAGAGAACCCTGTTCCAGGGTCCTTGGGATATGTTGGAGTGGGAGAAAGTTAAAAGATTGGCCCTAGAGCCCTTGAGTGCCCCTGCCCTCCTTTTACTCCTTTTACCCTCATTCCGTGGCTGTTCGTTCTAGAGCCTCCTTTCCACTGAAAGAGGCTGTGTCTTCTGCATGGAACCCTTGGAAATATTTAAATGTCTATCATATCATCTTTCTGCGATGGGGGTCCAAGCCACCACTAACATTTCCCTATGTTTTCTTTTTGGGAGCAGTAGATGGGGTTTTTCTATTTTTGTTTCCTCCCAGTGCGATAACTCCACCTTTTGGGGGGTTTGGTAACTGGGGTTTCTATTTCCCAGGAGCATCCTGAGAGCATCAGTGTTATGAAGGAGCTGAGAGTGAATACGATGGAGCTGCAGATCCCCTCCTGAGTAGGAGGGATTTTTTATATCCCCCCAGGATTTCAACTATTTTGAAGAGCTTTGGATCCCCTCAGGATCTTAAGGAAGGAGAGTGGCATTTGAGACTTTCTACAGGGTTTCAAAGGAAGAGTGTTGAGTACTTTTTGGATGGGCCTTCTGCTCATCACATTCATACTTTTATATTTAAGGAACTTCTGGGAAAAAGATATTTTGAACTTTGACTTGACCATTCCAAAGGGAAGGGTGTACCCCTCGGTATCCCAGAGGATTGGGGGAAGGATCTTGTTGCCTAAGCGACCTGAAGATGCAAGGGTAAGAAGATTTTGATACTTTTTGTTACAAGGACTAAAAGGACTCAATCACCATTGACATAATTTTACAGGTAAAGAAAGTTTCAAACTTGGACCAATTGAATTTGGATGTTCTTGTATGTGGGGACTGTTGACCTGCAGTTTTTGTGCTTGGGGATTTTCTTCTTGGTAATTGTTGACTTTATTCTAGTTTTCCCATTTTACAAGGAGGGCAGATTTTTCTCCATGGATAATAGTGCAAGGGAAATGAGAAGGGAAATAATAGCTAAAATAGATAACGACAATCATTTTCATTGCTATTATATTTCCGATGCTGTTCCTTATTTTTGGTGTTGTTGCCTTGATTATCCTTTTTAAGTTACAGTAAAAACTATTTTATTTGAACACCATTCTTGGACTCCAGAGAGTAGTTTTCTCCTGATTTTCCCACCCTTTTTAGTGGTTGGACATTGGTGTGAATCTATTTATATACTCTTGTTGCTGTTATTGCCTTCATTGCTCCTTCTCTGGACTGTTTGGCTTCTGTTGGAGGGCCTCTACTTCCAGTGTGAGCATTGAGAGTGAAGAATGGATAGATAGGGAAGGGGTCCCAGAAGATTACCCCGTCCGGAATGAACCCAGACCCGCACCACCCCTTAGTGACAGATAAAGACCAAATGTGGGGACCGGTTACATTTCCTTGAGGGTAATCCCATGAAACTCTGTCAAATGTCTTCTCAGCATTGACCCTATAAGTAATACATTTTAAACACACTTTACCCCACCCATAAATGGGGGATTTACTAAATGGCATTAAGCCCTCGATGATGCAAGCATTCAAATTAAGACATATTCCTGTAAACAATAATGCACATTTATGTAATTTTAATGCAAAATATCAAATTTAGTATTCAATGTGCATTGATGTATTTGTACAGGTTAGTAAAAAACTCTGTCAGTAATGCACAAAGGAAAGGTGAATTCAAATCTCATGTAAACACTTGAGGCCTAAGCTTCTTTACTTCCCCTACTATACAGCATGATTATAACATTAGTATTTTGCTGAATGTGCATGAAATGGGATTCTTTGCTGGCAGAAAGCTGGCAGAGAAAGCCAACCACTGCTTGCCAGGCTGATTGGGTACCCAAGCTGCTTAGAGGAATTGGTTTAGCAAACATGTATTTGATGGGTTTGAAGTATCCCAGCTCAATCAAATACTCAAATTACAGGATGGAAAAATATTGCCTTTTAAATGTCCCTAATAATTGTTCATGATTCTAGACTCTCTGAACCTCACCAGAGTGGTTTTCTGATTATGAAAAACTTTGCTCTTCCAAGAGCATTGTTTAAGCATTGTGAAAGGAAAACAAAAAACCTGAGGTGCACTATGGAACTCCCTACTTGAGATGTTACCTTTGATACCAGGTAGAAAGAGATTCAAATGTGAGCTAAAAACATGGCTATTCAAAAATGCATACAACCTAACTTAAAACATAAGAATGTAGAGAGCCACAATACCAAGAAGGACAAGAGATACTAATTGAAGCATGAAGAATAAACTTAATGAGAGAATACAAGAATCAATACAACATACTGACTAAAATGTACATTTTATTATATCATTTTATTTTATTTTATTTTCTGTACTTTTCAACCATGTTTTAGATCTTTAGTCAAATGTTTTGGAACAGTTTGTTTGATAATGGGTCACAAAAACATCAAAATGGAACAAAATTATTTTAAATATACAGAGAATTTAAATAGCAAAATACTGTCTTTTCATTTAAATATTGTACTTAAACGAGGCTTCCTTTTTGTACTTCTGAACAAAACATTCAGAGAAAAAGATGTTGAAATCCTGTACAGGTGATTGTAAAGTGTTTTTACTTTTCTCTGTTTCTGACAGTTTGCTCGGCATTGTAAATGGTATCAATGTGGACACACAGGTACAATGATTACTCAATATAGGAGCTGTAAGAAAAGGGACTTCCCTCCCACAAGCAACTGTAAGGTGGAGCTGCTGGAAAATGACCCAGGTTGCTTTTCATATAGTCAGGTGATCATTCAGAAAAGGAGCCGATTCGTTCATCCCACTGACCTCGTGTTCTGGTACCTTCCAGTGTATTCGGGCTCAACAGTACACACATCAAAATGAACCAGAAACCAAACCCCTGAGGCAAAGGACCAATTTCTCATGATTTTTCAGAAATAAACTTTAGATGAATTTATATATGGTGAAAAAAATAATAATGTAATAAAATTTCAAAGATCACAGAAAGAGAGAGATCCACTTAACCCTGAACATTACTTCGTGACTTCTTTCCCTAACTTACTGTTCTTAACATATGAAAAAAATGAAATAAAGACAAAAGAAATCTTCCTACACATTTCTGCGGATCAGATTCTAAAAGTATTGTTAGGCTACTGAGAGACGTGCTTTAAATCAAAGGCTCTTAAGTATGAGTGTGTAACAAGTGTTGAGTTCCTGGACTCTGCCTGAATTTGACTAATTCTGAGTCATTTCAGCCGATGAATGCTTTGCCTGGAAGAGACTGCAATGATAGATTTAATGGTAAAAGTCAAAATGAGAACAAAATCCATGTACTCACTGGCAAAATCTAAATCATTGTGCTCAAAATATGAAAAATTAAAATGTTCACACGGCCTATTTATCCCTCTTTTGGTTGGACTATTGCTCATTTTGGGGATTACTTTGTTTTAAATAAGTCAGTTTGCATGGCTTTCAGTTACTGTAGCCTTCTGACTTTAGGTCATAAGGAATAGCTAGGTCAACCCTTGTAATTCAACTTCTCTCCAAACTTTTTCAAGTTGAAAACCTCTCTGAATGCTTTGTAATAGGAGTTGATTTCCCTGTTCCTTAATGACCTCTTTATATCCAAGTAGGCATCCTACCTAATATGTATGAGAGATACAAGCTCTTTGCTCTTAATATCTCAGAATTTAAATTGAAAACATTTTACTGAAGCAGGTGGGAAATGGAGAACTTCGGCCATTTCCTTAGCTTCTCAACCCTATTTCTCTCAAGTGAAAAATAAACCAGACTGTGTGAAATACTAAGGAAATGGTGAATTTCACTGTGTTCCACCTTTTGCATGGACATTCTCCAGTTAAATAATATGGAAAGTAGTTTCAAGAACCACTTGCAGAATATTTGCAGAACTATTTGGGATATGAATACTACTTTTCACACATCCTGAGTTCTCAGTAAAGTGATGTGAGCACTCCCACATTTTGCCAGTAAGTTATGCGAGTTTGTTCCCTAATATTCTGCAGATACTTAATATGAATTCTTGGGAATTTTGATGTTTTCCAGAAAACTGTTTTTGGAATGCATGCAATAATTTATATGGTATGTGATTTCACAAGCATTCAAACAGGCAAATCTGTCAACAATTTGCTAGGCTGTGTCTGCATTGTTTGCTTTTCAATTATTTTTGTTATTGAATTTTCAATATATCAATAAGACAGGAAGGAGTCTTATTCACAAAAAATAGATGCCAAAGAAAATCAATCAAAAGTCTTGCATACAATAATACAAAGTAAGCATCTTTTATAAGACCACAATCTGAAGGAGATCCAAGAAATCACAAAAGAAATAATAAGAATAATTATAAAAGTCCACTAAATGTTGCTAGATCCATACATCAAAAAGACGTTCCCTTTCAGTAGCCTAATAATAAGTCAATCTACCAAGTACTGCGATCATTATGCCAATAAGATAGAATCTGATGAACTTTCTAACTCTGGAATAGTCTGTCCAGCTGAGTCCACCTTATTATTTATTTAACAAAAAATAAATCACTTCATCCAGATCACCAAATAAATAGAACTGATGCTTAAAAATTATCTTGTATATTGCTGGGAACTTCAAAGAAAACCCTTTACATAGATTAAAGACATCTTGACTCTTGTTTAAAACTGCCCCTTGAAGTCCTCCTTATCTTCTTAGTCAGATTCTTTTCAACATTTTCATATGTGATACTGTGGAAGGACTATCAGGAAAGATTTGTATTTTTGTGGATGATAAATACAAAAAAAGTGTCCAGTCAAAAAAATCAGAAAACATGCACTAAAGTAAATATACAAATTGTATTTCAAAACAGAGGAAAAGACTTCAGATTCCAAACTTTGAGCAAGAGGTGTTGCATTTGACCAGTCGTGGGTCCGTCCTGCAAAGGGCCACACTTACCTCCAGCCTTGAGTTGGAGGGTGCCCATCAACGCTGCGGCAGGCCCCCAAAAAAAGACATGGCAGGCCCGACACGCCACACTAGGGATGCTGCTCAGCTGAGTGAGGCATCCCTAAGCACGTGCCCAGCTCAGCTCAATTTAAAGGGCCTATGGCGAGAAAACCACTGTGGCGTTCGCAGATGACATTGCAGGCTCTCCACTACTTAAGACCCACTCAGACCTGCCTCAGACATTTCGTCAATAAGTTGATCTCCTTGGAATAGCTGTTTGCCTGTGTTCCTGGTTTTCTGGTTCTTGTTCCTGGTCTTGTTCCTGTGCCTTGTCTTCGTGTTCCTGGCTCTACTGTGAGTCTTCGGAGTTCCTGTGTCTGCTCCTGGTCAATCCTCAGTCTGGCCGTCTCCTGAGTTCCTGTCTTGTGGTTCCTCGTTTGTCGTCAGTGTCCTGCCCTGTTGTTCCGTCTTGCCTCATCCCCTCGGATTGGATTCCTGGCTTGACTTTGGATTGCTTCTCAATATTGCTTGACCTCCGCCTGCCCTGTGACCATTGCCTGCTCATCCTCTGTTCCTGCACTGTCAATGTGGCCTGCTCTCCCTCACTAACATGGCCTCCTGCCTCTCTCTCCTCTGTCAGTGAAATGGAAGTGTTGTGGTAATGAACTAGAGTGTGGACTCCTTGCCTGAGGGGGAGTTGGTGCTACCTGAGAGGGCAAACCCCCGCAGGTCCCCACCGTCGGGAGGTGAGGCTGAGCTGATGCAGGGGCCAGCTGGAACTTCGCCAATACCAACCCCATTCCCTGCAGGTTGAGCCTTTGGGTGCCAGGGCCGGCTGGTCTTAGGTGGGCCCCTGTGATGGTAGTTGTATAATGGTCGGAAGAATCGCCGATAGCCAGTCTGTGGTCAGAAGTCAGAGGGTCGCCGATAGCCAGTCCAGGGTCTGAAGCCAAAGAATCACCGAGAACCAGTCCAAGGTCGAAGCCAGAAGAGTCACTGAAAGCTAGTCTGAGGTCGAAGCCAGAAGATCCATCTGCAGGAACCAAGGAACAGGAGCAGGAACAGGACTCGGAAGGCAGGAACAGGACTTGGGAGGCAGGAACAGGAACGAAGGCACAACGAAGCACGGAAGATTCCACGGAAGTAAAGCAGAATCATTGCCATGTCATGGAAGGATCGAAGAAGCAGGCCTAAATAGGCCTGAGCCGATGATGTCATCAGGGAGAGGTCCCAGAACTTCCTGCTGCTGTCCCTTTAAGAGGCGGGCCCAGCCATGCGAGCGCATAAGAAGGGGCCGGCCATCCGAGGTGGTGCTCAGCATCTAGCATCAGCATCAGCATCTAGCATCAGCATCTAGCATGCCGGGGAAGGACCGGCACGGGGAAGAATCGGCTCTTCCTCATGCCAGGCCGGTGGAGCCGTGTCAGGGTGCATGAGGAGGCCAGTGAGTGCAACAGTACCCTCTCCCTTAGGGCCTCTCCCCGGAGGTTTTAGCTTCTTAGGATGGGAATGATGAAATTGCTGAAGCAGGCTCTTGTTCAGTATGTTGGCAGCTGGTTCCTAAGAGTTTTCTTCCAGACCAAAACCCTCCCAGGATAGTAGATTTTCCCATCATCGACCTCTCTTCCTGATGTCTAGAACGTTGTGGACTCGATAGATGGATTCGTCTTCTGCAGTTAAAGATTGGGATTTGGGAGGAGTTCAAGGAGGCCAAGATAAGACCAGAGGCTTTAAAAGGGAGACGTGAAAAGAATTGTGCATCCTCAGGGACGGAGGCAATCGTAGCTGGTAGGTGACAGGTCCCAGCTGGCGAAGCACTGAAAAGGGCCCAATATAGCGAGGTGCCAGACGCATCGAGGGGAGCTTCAAGTGAATATATTTGGTGCTGAGCCAGACCTTCTCGCTGGTTTTGAAGTGTGGAGTGGGTCTTCGATGGACATCGGTGGTCTTCTTGGCCACCTGGGTGCGCTTCCACAGATGGTGCAACTCTTGCGCTGTCAGCTGAGCAGCGGGAGAGGGTACTGTCAAAGGTAAGGGCAGCGGAGGAAGGGGCTGTCTCCCATAGACCAGCAAGAAAGGCGAGTATTTGGTGGAGGAGGAGACATGGGAATTCAAAGCATTCTGCCCAAGGGATTAGGGAAACCCAGATGTTTTGTTGCAGATTGACACAGCTGCGGAGGAACTGATTCAAGGTCTGGTTGGTCCTCTCCGCTTGACCATTGGCTTGCGGGTGGTATGCCGTTGTAAAGTCCAAGGAGATATTGAACTTCTTGCAGAGGGCCTTCCAGTAGCAGGCAGTGAATTGAGTACCCCGATAGGAGACTATGTGTTTTGGAAGATCGTGTAACTGAAAGACATGTTGGACAAAGAGCTGTGCCAGCTGCAGAGCTGAGGGAAGACCTGGCAGAGCAACGAAATGTGCCATCTTGGAAAAACAGTCTACCACAATCCAGATGACCGCCTTGCTTTTGGAAGGAGGTAAATCCACAATGAAGTTCGTGGCTATATGCAACCACGGTTCAGAAGGAGTGGGTAGAGGTTGTAACAGGCCCCAGACAGGACCCAACTGAGGTTTTTGCTAGATGCAGATTTAACAGGAGTCTACATAGTCTCACATCTAGTTTGACTGTGGGCCACCAATAGAATCGCAGGAGTGAGGTCAGGGTGCAAGCTTGTCCAGGGTGCCCTGTGGTACGGGAGTCATGGGCCTAGTGCAGAATTTTGCCTTGGAGTTGGCAGGGGACTACTGTCTTTCCTAGAGGCACAAAGAAGGTAGTCGACAGAAGGAGTCGCGTCAGATCTATGATGTGACGAGGGTGTTAGATGAAGTCTTCAGGAGTGAATGAACGGGAGAGAGCATCCGCCTTGACATTTTTAGCTCCAGGACGGTAACGTAGTGTGAAATTAAAATGGGTGAAAAAGAGCATCCATCGTGCTTGGTGGTTCAACCGCTGGGCATGGTGGAGGTACTGAAGGTTTTTATGGTCCGTGTATACCGTGATAGGGTATTGGGACCCCTCCAATCAGGGGCACCACTCTTCAAAGGCGAGTTTAATCGCCAGGAGCTCCTTGTCACCAATTACGTAGTTCCGTTTTGCTGGCGAGAATCGTTTGGAAAAGAAGGAACATGGGAGGAGCATGCCAGTGGAAGAGTGTTGGCTTAATACCTCCCCTACTCTATCGGAGGAGGCATCCACCTTGAGCACAAAGGGACGCAGAGGATCTGGGTGTCGGAGACACAGTTCTTGAAGAAAGGCAGCTTTCAGTTTAGGGTTCGTATCCTTGCAAGACAGAGCAGTTATCAAGGCTATCAGCTTGGAATAATTGTGGATAAAGGCTCGGTAATAATTAACGAACCCGAGAAATCGCTGAACAGTTTGTAAGCCCGCTAGTCGTGGCCAGGCCTGTATGCACATAAGTTTCTCTGAGTCCATGCAGAATCCGTGCTGGGAGACTATGTACCCGAGGAAGGATAGGCTCTCCTTCTCGAACAAGCACTTTTCTAACTTGGCGAAGAGCTGGTGGTCCTGAAGACATTGAAGTACTTGGGCAACGTCCTGATGATGGGTTGGAAGATCCTTGGAAGAAACCAAAATGTCATCTAGGTAGATGACGACACACTTGTGCAACAGGTTGCAGAAGATTTTGTTCATCATATTCTGGAACACAGCCGGGGCATTGCAGAGTCCGAAGGGCATGCCCCCCCTAGTCTTTCTATTATCCGAAAGAGTAAAAAACTGATTCACATTAACCCATTCTAGACCTCTCATGATTTTAAACACCTCTATCATATTTCCCCTTAGCCATCTCTTCTCCAAGCTGAACAGTCCTAACCTCTTTAGTCTTTCCTCATAGGGGAGCTGTTCCATCCCCTTTATCATTTCGGTCTCCCTGCTCTGTACTTTCTCCATTGCAACTATATCTTTTTTGAGATGTGGCGACCAGAATTCAAGGTGCGGTCTCATCATGGAGCAATACAGAGGCATTATGACATTTTCCGTTTTATTTCTAATAATTCCCAACATTCTGTTTGCTTTTTTGACTGCCGCAGCACACTGAACCGACGATTTCAATGTGTTATCCACTATGACACCTAGATCTCTTTCTTGGGTAGTAGCACCTAATATGGAACCTAACATTGTGCGGAGTCGGCCGCAGAACCACTGCTGGCAATAATGTGAGGAACATTATCGCCGGCAGTAGCACGGTGAATAGTTACATCTTTTGCGGTGTCGCTATTCGCTGCGAAATCACACTGCTGCGGTGAAAATGGCTGCAGCCGTTCGCAGGCACGCCCCCCCTTCTCCCCGCCCCCTTTTTCGCAGGATTCATCAGTCCATGATTAATGATGAATCCTGTCCTTAGTTTGAAGCCTTCTGTTTTCTCTGAGCTTTATTGTCTTGTGTCTTAGTTTTGTTCCATCTCTTTTGAATGCCGATTAGTTCTTGCTCTTGTACCAACCAAGTCCTGCTAGTCTCCAGAACCCAAAGATGAAGACTCCTGCCCTGGGGATTACCCTTATACTGGACCACAAGCCCTGAAACACAGAAGGGAAGCTCCAGTGTGATGCATAATACCGCTAGTGTACCCAAGATTTATCAGAGTTTCTAAAAATATTGGATTGCAGTCACAAGAATTTTAAATAAAGACTTTGTCCAGCATTCTTGAGCACCAGCATTGAGAATGTGAAGCAGTCTGGGATTTGGGGCCATCATAAATGTGGATCCTGCTATGCTTGTGAAGTAACTTTGCCCTAGAAGGAATTTGAGCATCCAACTACCAAGAAGAAGTACAGTTTGTGATATTTTACAACTTGTTCTTCAAGTTATGTGATTTACATTGCTCTGTGCCCTTGTCACATCATACATGTTGGAAAAACTATTTGAAGCTTAGCAATATGCATATCAGAGCTGTTTTATGCATAAATGTTCTGAGGTAACTCTTGTTGTGCATTGTTTCACAAATTTGAACAATTGCAATTTTTTGATATTGATATCCTCATTAAACATCCTCAAAGAGGTAATCATGACAAGATTCTTAATTAGCATGAAGATAGGTTTTCAATTTAAAGAGCATTGAGCCATTAGGTATAAATTAAAATATTGAATGGGAACATCTTTTGTAAAAATTGGGGTAGATATTCAAAAGCCATTTAGATGGATAAACTAATAGTTATCTGTCTAAATTTATTCATTTATTTATTGTACATCATTTTTATTCCACTAATCTAATGGCTTACCTGGTTATATTCAGCCCTTACCTTGCTAAATGCTAGCCGGGTAACTAGTAAGAATATAGCCGGATAAAAAAGGGGAGGGTATTCCAGGGAGGGACTGAGATATTCGGCTAACCTAGATGAATATCGAGTATATCCAGCTAGGCTAGCTTGAAAACTCGACCACTAACCAGTCTACTGAATATGGACCCCATAAGTTTTGACTGGACAAAACTTTCTTTTAGAACCAATCATTTTTCAGGTTTTGGCTAAATGCTATTGGATTTTTCATTTAAATTTTGCAGTGCATTGCTGTTTAGTCATTACGTTTTGGAGGAGATATGGAGACGGCTTGCTGTTAAGTGTTGTGATTTATAAAGATGCACACTTTTCATTTTTTCTTTTTAAAGATTCAATGGAAGCCCTTTGATAAAATCTCTGACGCAGTCATGCAAGCGAAACATTGGCCACATTGCATTGTTCAGAATGTTTCAAATTCTTCATTAGATCATCCTGCAGCATGACGTTTAAAAGTTGAGTGGCTTCCCTGTTTAAGAACATTTTTTTCATTTGAATTTTCACTTAAGCGCAAATTTGTCGCAATATAAGTTTTAGCACCGAGGTTTTTCTGACTAATGATTGTGCAAACTGTAATGATGTCACGAGCCTTTTGTTCAAGATTTGGCATCTGAAAATGTTTTCTTCATTTTGAAATAAAGTTTGTTTATTCATTCTAGTATTTTTTCTAATTTTTGGACTGGGTGCTTTTTTGTATTTATTTTGATCTGTACCCAAAGGCCTCTGTTATATTTGAAATTCCTTTTTGTGAATGGTACCTAAATCTGCAACAGGATAGATAGCCAGGAAGGTGTGGAAAACATGAGGCAGGATCTAGTGAAGCTTGAGGAATGGTCTAGAATCTTTTCAGCTTATATTTAACACTAAAACATGGAACGTCATCCATTTGGGCTACAAAAATTGAAGGAAGAGGTTCAGTCTAGGAGGAGAAATTCTTCTATGCATGAACCAAAAGCAGGATCTGGGAGTGACTGTGTCTAATTATCTCAAGGTGGTCAAACAGATGAGGTGACAATAAAAGCCAGAGGTGCATAGGGAGAGGAATGGTCAGCAAAAAAAAGAGATGTGAATTTGCCCTTGTATAAGTCTCTGGTGAGACTTAATTTGGAATACTGTGTAGAGTTCTAGAGACCACAACTTCAAAAGGATAGAAACAGGATGGAGTCGATTCAGAGGAAGCTACTAAAATGGTCAGCTATCTTCGTTATAAAGCATATGGCATCAAAAGCAGATTCGATGTCTAATTATACCAATATACCCAATTTTGCATGCTCTAAAGCACAATATATTTCATTCAAAAGAGAGACCATCAAGGTCTCTGTACCAAAGCCCTTTCGAAAGCCAAACTGCTTCATATCACAAATTCCCTGGGTTACCACATAATCCTTAATTTGTTTTAAAACCCACTTTTCGTAAATCTTACTCAACATACAAAGATTAGAAATTGGTTCTACTGATATTGAAGGGTCTTTTGGAATTGGCATAATAAGTGTTAGACTGGTGGATGTTTGGACCAAGGGGGAGTTGATGCCACCTGTGGGGAGGAGCCCCACAGGTCCCCACCATCGGTAGGCAAGGCAGACGACAAGCAGAGACCCTACTGGAGCTTCACCACTACCAGCCCGTGTTCCCCTCAGGTTGAGCTTTCAGGTGCTGGGGCTGGCTGGACTTGTATGGGGGCCTCTGCAATGATGGAAGTCCAGAAGAGTGGCTGGCAGTGTAGCTCATAGTCGGTATCCAGGCAAGGTTCGTGGCAAGTGGTCCGAACTCAAAACCAGAGTTCTTTAGAGAACCAAGGTGCCACATGGTTTTGTTTCTTTTTACCAATTTCTTCTTGACTATTTTATTATAAATTCCCTTTAATTCACTATTCCACCAATTCACAGCTGCATCTGGGGAACTTAAATCCACCCTCTCCTTATATTCATTCCATAATACTAACTTATCAGTAGTGGCATCAGGCTAGCTAGGGCAGCATTCCTAATAACGTTCTTCAGGACCTTCAGGGTTAGCCAAGCAGTGTCATAACGTAAAAGAGCAGCTGCTGGCAGGGCACTAGCAGAAGGGGATGTAAAGGTGGTTGGAGATCAGCTTCAGATACGGCTAAGGAAATCTAAGACGGATAGTAATGCAGAGAGGCATAGGGTTCTGCTAAGTTGGTCTCAGGGTGTCATGCTATTCCCGGTTACAGTGCATATTAAGGCCACCCGGGCAAAGTCTGTTCTTGATACATGGCAAGCTGCCTCGAGTTAACTGGTGAAGACCACAAGAACCGCGGAACTCACTCATTCAGGATTGGGGCAGCGTCGCTAGCGAAAGAGCTGGGAATGTAAGATGCACAGATACAGCAGATAGGGAATTGAAAAATCCGACAGATTCAGGAACTACTTGAGAAGGGCAAGCGGTAAAAGAAAATTGATACCATATTAATATTTTTCTATTGCAACAGGAAAATGATAGTCTGGGGAGCGCTGACAAAGAGCAAGTTGGATAGGGGGCCATTCTTAGATTTTCTGGGCCAGTAAGACAGCAGCAGAGAGGAAAGGTGGACAAATGCTGGGAATACCACAGGAAAGTACAGTATTAAAATGAAGGAATTAAAATATTAAATGAAGTATTAAATGAAGGAATTACAGTATTAAAAGAAAGGAATCAATCTGATAACAACAATTAAGAAAGATTTGACGTTGATTTTAGTGCAGTGGAAGGGAGCCAGGAGTTAAAAAGGGATCGAGAAGAGCAGGAAGAACGCAAACAAGGAAGTGGTCAACTCCGTGAGTTCCATAGGGGATTGTCAGATTGTCCATATAGGATTAATGATGCGATGCAAGGCTTTGTTGGGCCCAGATGGGGCACGTCTGACGGACAAAGGGCTGGACATATTCAATCTGAACATACAGTCTGCCATCAAAATAAAGCATTAGGCTAGGTTGGGGAGGTTGGGCCCGAGGAAGGGGTTACTGGGCCCTCTCATGGCATCAACTCACCAGGCAAGAGCAGGTACCCAGCCAAGAAACCGGGAAGGTGTGAAAGATGAACAAAATGGGGATCCAGGCCAGGATATGATAAAATGAATGGTAGGGGCAGCACAGTGTGCTCTCTCCTGTCCCATACATCTGGCCTGGCCCGGCTGGATGCTGGGACTAGAAGGGTGATTAAAGGTGATTAGGGAAATAACCCTATGGTAGCTCTCTAAAAGATGATTAAAAGCCTTCTCCGCAGTGAGTGCTGCTTTATAAATGTATTAGAAACTGTGGCCTAATTTCTCCAATTTGTAATGAGTCAATGGTTAGGGCTGAGGAGTTAAGGTTGACGTTATATATTGCAGTATTTGGTGCATGTGTGCTAATAAAAGTGCGAAATAAATAATAGTTGATGGTGGTCTTTTCTGGTGGAGCGCATGAACGAGGGAAGGCCGAATGGTGCAGCATATCAGGGTTATGTAAATACTGAGTTGCCTCCAAGGAAAAATCATGATTCTAAATATAATAAAACAAAGTCCCACCTGGTCTTTTCCCTCTCCTCCCTCCCTGCTTGGGGTCCCTTGCCCCCACCTGCCCAGCTCAGCTGCAATCGAAGGGCAAAAGTGATCCCTAGATGCCCCTCCCAGCTGTGCTCTATTCAAAATAGCACCAGTGGCCCTGAGATTGGTGCTATTTTGTTGTACGGCAGTATCTCTGTCCCTCCCTACAGAGTTTTCTCCGTTCAATAAATTAGCACTGGCCACAGGGTCTGCCAACACCATTTTGCTCTCCTGATAGCCATTCATAGGGTTTTTTATACAGCAATTTGAGACTGATACACTTTGCCACCAACTTCCATGGAACTGAGTTGAGTTAGAGCCTTTATGCAAATTTAAATAAGGCAATGGGGTGACTGAAGTATGGGTAGATGACTGTGGATTTAGATTTATTTATTTATTTGTTTATTAATTTATTTGAAGAGTTTTATATACCGTTATTCGGTAAAGCCATCATAACGGTTTACATAGTGAATAATTTTTCATGGAAGATTTGAGATATTATAACATGGTGAACATTACAGTAATAAACATAACATAACAATTCTAGGAAGTAATATAAGGTGAATGAGGAGGGAAGTCTGTTCGATTGTAGATTATAGTTATGAGTTCATTTGAGAGTTGGTATGAGCAGATGATTGGGGGTCCGTGAAGAATTTTTTTTTCTTGTTGAATTGTTTTGATGCCCGCTTTTGTGCTGTAAAGACTGACTATGTGGAATTCTGCGGAATACAGCCCGAAGCAAATTTAGGTCATGAATTGGAGGGGAAAAAAGGGAAGGATTATATGAGTCTCCTCTGGCATTGAAAACAATGCTGCAATATCGGTAATGAACTGGAATCCCCTTTTGTTTATCTGGTCATTGCTTTATGAGTTAATGCTTAGTGATCCTTGTTCGAATGCAAAAACATTCCTCACATTCTGACACTATAAAGATCCCTTATACTCAGCACTATACACTGCTGAGTATAAGGGATCTACATGCACATCCCTGTCCAGAGTAAGAGGGGAATGCTTTTCTCCTCTCCCCCTTCCCTTACAGAACAAAGTGCAGAGTAATTGTACAATCTTTGAAAGTACGGTGTGGTGAGGGGGACAGTATGGTCTTCAAGTAGATTTCAGAGTAAGACTGGTGTCAATCAACTGCACCCCTGGGTCAGCAAAGTCTATGCTCTTGTAGAAACATTTTATATAGTACATCTGGAAAATATTACATGGGTAAACCACAAGGGATATTTCCTCCAGGTCATGCCAGAGTCTTTATAGATTCAGTATATTTGTATATGGATTTCAGTTTGGGTTTTTTTTTTTTTGTTTCTTACCCCTGCATTAATTTTTGCTGCTAATTGTTTCTTCACTTACTTCCTTGCTTTCTTCTCTAGCAATCTAAATAGCACTAATTATAAAATTTTCCACTGCATGCTTCTAGCCTCTAAGTGAGAGCCATACAAAAGCTGCATTAAAACTGAACTATGTGGTCATCCACACACCATACCGGTTTGGATAACTCTTGGTCATTGTGGCTTTTGTGTGTGTGTGTGTGTGTGTTGCAGCTAGCATCAATGGGCTCCTTGTTGTCTGTTTAAATCCCCATGGGGGTTACATGAGCACCATCTCAATTCAATAGCCTCTCTCTCTCTCTCTCTTTCTCGACCACTGTCTTTTAATGTAGGTTTATAGTCTCAAGGATATATGTTGCATTACAATTAGTCATAATGCCCAGCAGTTACAGAAGCCGATTTGCAACAAAGAGTTTATTGCCCATTCTGAGGCTGACAAAGACATCCTTGTTGAAAGCTGGATACAACAAGCAAACACAATGTATGCATTTCTGAAGAATACAAAGGAACAAAATAATAGTGGGGGAGCAAATGACCATGCTGTTGACTAAAGAGCCAAATGTTTTTCCCACTGCTCCAAGCTTAATTTCATCTAACCTATACTTTAGGAAATATTTGGCAGAGAAAAAAAAAATAAGCATTACACAAGAATGCATGGCCCCTCTGCTTTCAACTAGAAAGTCTTACATTGGATAACCTGCACTTGAGTGATGTATGTCCCCACAAAAACATCACTCTACTTCTATAACAAAAGAATACTTTAATTAAAAATAAAAGCCCTGGATATGAGAGCAACACCATGTATAGGTTCTGACATGACAAAAGCGTGTACATTCCGATAGTGATACACTCACACGGGGCCTTAATCAGAATCTTTCAAACAGATGGATAAAGTCCGTTCTGGATGAGGCCCACTGCTCCGCACATGAGATTTCAGGTTATCCTGCTTCAGTTAGGATGTTCTGTATCCACGTACCTCAAGTTTTGCCAGTGACTTCCATGGCTATCCAACCAGATATATCTTGATGGATTACTTTTACTATGAAGTGAATGTTCTCATCAACATCTTCCTTCAGAATTGTGGTTGCCTCTTGGGGTGTTATATGTTAAGAAGTTGGGGGGGGGGGGTGTCAGATGAAATGGAAGAGTCTGGATAACCGTACACATACTTTGTTACCTGTGGGGGATTGGCTGATGTACAAAACAGCAAAGATCTTCACCACAACAAGCCAGTAAGAAATTATCCCTGTCTTCCAACATCCTGGGAATGCCTTCAGTCTGTCTGAGTAAGTTTTACCCTGGCTACATGTTTACCCAGCTACATCAGCAGCAGAAAGTTCAAATTCTGTTGTTTGTCCGGCTAAATCCAAACTTACCTGGATAAACTTCTAGTGACTTGTGTCAAAATCCTGCTTCTTCTATTGACACATGTAATACACACTAGGGCAATTCCACCATCTCCTCTTCTCTTCAGGTGATAGATACCATGGCACAATATACTACAAATGCTTTTTTTAATTGATTTAGGGTGAGTGTGGATTTTTGTTGAGACGAGAGTACTTGTGACAAATTAAAGAAAACAGCTTTTTGCTTCATTTTAGAATTTACAAACTTTCAATATTACAACTATAGCGGGAGGCTGGGCAGCTTTAATTCAGCCCTATGAGGACACAGCAAGCCTCTCTGGGAGATAATGATCTGGTGCAAAATGAAATGACAGGTACTGTAGTTTTGGCATACTGCAGCAGCGACTGCCACTGTTTTTATTATTTATTAAATTTTGTATACCACCCATAGAGAATCGACCAAGTGGTTTTCTCCTTAAAATGCATTTCTTTGACGCGTGTACAAATTTTTCCATTTATCGAGACTGTGGCAGAAACAGAAGGAAAGAGAATTTTGATTTTGAAGTTTCCAACACCACCACACATGGCTTGACTTAAGCAAAGCTTACACAGTAAACCCTTCTAGAAAATATGAGCTTAAGATTCCCCTGCGTGCAAAAGGATTCAGAGAAACTGGGCAACAGTATCAGTGGCAAAGCAAACCAGGCACATGAAATATTAACATAAGCGGGGTTCAGTTCAAATTCTGGTCTGGCCCTCCTCATACCAGGCATAAACTGAGAGGTCTGGCAGCCACACACAGAGCTTAACAAGCAGAACTCCACGGCACTGCAAGCAATCAAAACAGAACTAGCAAGACTGAAGAAAGTTTCTGTAGCAGATTAAGATGAAAGAACCTCTGTAAACAACAGATTTCTCATTTCCCCCTTTCATTCCCCTGAGAAATATAAATGGCATTTCACCCATTTCGCCAGCATAAAATAAAAAATGGAGAGATTACCTGCCAAAATTATATAGATAGATTGATAGATATAGATAAATAGACATAAGACATATATCTATCTATCTATCTATCTATCTATCTGTTGTGTGACTCGGTAATTAGTGTGCCATTGGGCCTCAGCCCGACCCCAGATGGATCCAGGACCGAACCGAGGGTTGGTGACGTGTCCCAGCATGGCAGAACACGGTCTTACCTTCTGCCGGGCCTGCAAGCTGCCAGAGCCAACAACAAAATGATGTTGGTAGGGGAACGGCATGGAGCAGCAGGCCAGCCTGAGGATGAGAGCAGATGGAGGCCTTGACACGAAGACATGACACCAAGGTTGAAGCGACAGCATCACAGACGATGGTTGATGTGAAGACATGACACCAAGGATGATGAGCAGACATGACACCAAGGATGATGAGCAGACATGACACCAAGGCTGATGCAACGGCATCAGAGACGACATGAGAAACTTGAAGAAGTCCAGACGAGACGAGAAGCTGGGAAGGAAGACATTGGCACTGTCTCTCAGGGTGCCATACTCAGCCCACCCTGTCCCACAACACTCCCTACACAGCCCAAGGAGGCTGGTCATGGACCACAAGGAGAGCAGGACGAGCGCAGGAAGCAATCCAGCCGAGGCGGGACTTCGACGACGGAGCCGGTGTTATCAGGAGCACCACAAGGCTGGCAGGACAGGACGGCTCAGGAGCACAGGACAGAGTCCACTGCCAGCATCTCCTAAGACGGAGCAGCGTCACCTGGAGATCCACGGCCGGCAAAACAGAAGGCGCCAAAGCACTGGAACAAGGACACCAAGGAACCAGGAACATCAGGAAGCGGGACGTCAGACGAGACACCAGGACATCTGGATGGGGACCTCAGGCAATGAAGACATGACGAGAAGCAGACGAGACGAGGAGCTCCACAGAGAAGACAAGGACCTGTTGGAGCACTGGCAGGCAGGAGCCTCCAGGACTGAAGACACTCCAATGCAAGGCAAGGATGGAATGCAGAAACAGCCCTTTTATAGGGCTAGTACAGGGAACAGTCACAAAGGTGGAGCCCAGGGCATATCCGGCCGTGGGCCCTTTAAATGTTGAAGAGAGGCATGGCCGTACGCCTAGGAGCAGGAAGGAAGCTGTGCAGGACCGTGGACAGTGGTCCTGCACCGACGTCAGCGCCGAGGAAGCAGGGCTGGGCCTGGAGACAGGCCCCAATGACGCAGCAGCACCAGCCGCTGCAGGAGGCCCCAAGGGCGGCTCCAGCCACCAATCCAGACCGGGGCTTGCGGCCTCCAGCCGCGAAGATGATGAAGACATCGGCGGCGGCTCCAGCCACGAAGATGGCAAGCAGAAGTCCGCGGCTCCGGCTGCGGTGAAGAAGGAACATGAAAGGAGGCCTCTGGGCCACAAGAGGAATCAAAGACCGTAGCTTCGGCGGCAATGAGGACATTGCTCCATATCTCGTCTAGAGGCTCTTCGAGTCCAGCATGGTCCATGACCAGTCCCACGGGTGGACTGTCTAGGGCACGCTGCGTTGCAGTCTCATGCCAGTGCTTTGCCTGAGTCTTCTGATTACCTTGAGCCTTGCCTGAGTCTTCTGATTACCTTGAACTTTGCCTGAGTCTTCAGATTACTTTGAACCTTGCTTGAGTCTACGTCTTCTGTACCTCTTTCCTTCCTGTGCTGGTCCCGCTCCCACGGATGTAGGTGGTCCATGACCAGACCAGTGGTACTGGCTGTGTAGGGCGCCCTGAGGGACTGTGCCACTGTCCGTATACCCGAGTTTCGTCTGTGCATCCAAGTACCTCATTCCTGAGTCTTGTCTGTGCATCCAAGTACCTCGTTCCTGAGTCTCGTCTGAATCTTCATGTTCCGGTCTTTGCTGCCCTGAACTCCATCCGGCCTGCCGCTTCTTGCCATACCTTGAGGCAGGTCCGAAAGGGCTTGGAACGGTCGGAGGACTGTTCATAAGACAACCATTGCGTTGTTGGTCTTCCGAAGCGTGCAGGTCCGGAGGAGGGTCAGTATCTCCAGTCATCTGTCTCCAGTCCAGCCTCGCTCCTGTCCAGCCCATGCTCGGGCATGCCTCGCCTACCATGGCACCTCTTCGGAGTTCCTCTGGGGTTGAGCCATGGCCCAAGAACACACATCTCCTGATAAGCGGACCGCTTTCCTAGCACTCTACAACATTTGAGTCACATAAGGCACGCTTCTTCTTGTTGCGGCTGTGCCGACATGCCAGCTTGAACGAAGCTGATTTGTGGTGCTACATTGGGGACACCACTGATTGACTATTCAGCATGCCCAGCCTGTCCTGTTGATCACTTTATTTCCTGCGCTGGGACAGTGGGTGGAGTTGTGCACAGGGTTGTTCACACACAGCTTCGAAGGAACACTGATGATAGCGTTTAAAGTCAGTGGTGCCCAGCACACCCCCTATTTAAGGTTGGTGGTGCCCCCATGAATTTGTTCGTTTTGGCATTTTGTGCATAAATATTTGATACTTACATGTGGGGTATCCTTTGCATACCATATAAATGTGTTTCTCTGAGATGATGTTCAAGGTATTTTATTTCCTTACAAATATGTACAGTGGTGGTATAGGTTAGCAATACTTCTTGCAAAAAAATTGTGTTTTACAAAAATGTATCTCTCCAGACCCGCCAACAATACTGCAGTTTTTAAACAGTCCTACCAGTATGCAGAACCATTTCTGGTGGACATTTATCAAGGTATGTGGAAACAGTGTAAGTCTACGCTAAATATATATTTGTATACCTCTTATTTGATATGTGTATATTCGGAGACACTGTATAGATGGGTAAATTGAAAAACCCTCACTCTGTTACTTTGTTTTGTTAATACTTTATTGTTCAATAAAAATGATTTAAACAAAAAAGTTGGTGGTGCCTGTGCACCATTGTGCACAAATGACACTAAGTCTCTGAGGTTCTCTCTCATCCTCTCCCAGCACAGTCCAGTCTCCAGGCATCTTCACGACATATTGCCGCATGCCAGCATGACAGGACACCACCGATAGCTCCAGGATGCCGCTGATACCACATGGCCCCGCTCCTCCAAGGGCGTGTACCCGACGTCAGTTTTAAAGGGCCCATGGCAGAAAAGAGCTGGAGGCACCTATAAAAGGCCCCTGCAGACTTTCCACCAATGCTGCAGCAACAGGTCTTCCTACTTGTCAGTAGTGCGTGTTGCTCCAGTGTTCCCTGTCTTCAGTTTCATCATCTTTTGTCTTCAGTTCCAGCATTCCTTGTCTTCAGTTCTTCAGCCCAGCCTACGTGTCTTCAGTTCTTCAGTCCTCCTATTCATCTTCCCTGCCTGCCCGCCTGTTCTGCTCCTTGGATTCCTACCCTACCTATCCGTCCTGCCATTCCCTTTGGACTGATACCTGATATTGACGTCGGAGTGACATCTGAATACTCCTGATCACTACCTACCACTGACCACTTCTAGATTCTCCTGATCGCCACCTGCCACTAAACTTTTCCCACCACCGGATACACCTCTCCTACTTCTACTCTGATCCAGATACTTCACCGGATCTTTCCACCTTCAGCAGAGTCCCCTACCTAAGACCTGCCGGTCCTGGCACCCAAAGGCTCAACCCAAGGGGAACGTGGGCTGGTAAAGATGAAGCTCCAGTTGGGCCTCTGCCTCATCTAGGTCCACATGTCAACAGTGGGGGCCTGCAAGGCTCCTCCCTATAGGTTGCATCAACCCTGTCCACAAATGCAATTTTAAGAAATTGAGTCTTTGTGGGTTATATTCTTCTCTTCCAGGTTCTTCTGAAACAGTACTTGCTTACAGTAAGTATCTAAGAACATAAGAAATTGCCATGCTGGGTCAGACCAAGGGTCCATCAAGCCCAGCATCCTGTTTCCAACAGAGGCTAAACCAGGCCACAATTACCCAAACACTAAGAAGATCCCATGCTACTGATGCAATTAATAGCAGTGGCTATTCCCTAAGTAAACTTGATTAATAGCCATTAATGGACTTCTCCTCCAAGAACTTATCCAAACCTTTTTTGAACCCAGCTACACTAACTGCACTAACCACATCTTCTGGCAACAAATTCCAGACCTTCTATTATTTGAAAGTGTAAATAACCGATTCACATCTACTCGTTCAAGACCTCTCATGATCTTAAAGACCTCTATCATATCCCCTCTCTGTCTTGGATGGCTGTGTTTATCCTTTTCTGTGTTGTTTGTCTTTTCTGAATTTTGTGTGACTTTCCTATTGAGCTCAATAATTTATACTAGTCTGGTCAGACCTAGAGTGTGTCCCTCAGATGTGTGTACACACATTTATCTGTGGTCCCAATGTCTTTGTTCAAGCACTATCTGCTGCTGTGCAATGGTCTCGGATGCGTTCATGTCTCCTCCGATGATGGGCACTGAAGTCACTGGTATCAGACCTTCCTCTGTTAGTGTCTGCCTACCTACTACCTGGGTATAAAAAATCAATAATAAAAACTGCCTCCCTGGCACCGAGTATCTTCCATCAACTAAAAGTCTTTCTAGTGCAGGTGTCTGTCAGCTCGGTGGAACCGGTTATTTCTAGCTATTGAAAACAAAAGATAATAAAAAATTCCATGCCTTTAATTTTTCAGAGGAACAGCATTCACTTTTTCAGTCTTTAAATATTCACACTCCCCTCTAACTAGAACAAGTTTTATTAGCCTGTGTTCCTGTTCAGCTTCTATTATTGTTAACTACCTTGCCCCTTTTTACCTTCCAGGGCACAGGAATCATTCTGGAATCAAACTTCATTTTTTCCTCTTCTTTCTGCTTCCAAATTGGAAGAAGGATCCATCTGAAGAAAATAGGATAAAACATAAGCATTGCCAAGTTAAGTGTAAAACATTGATAAGACAGGCGAAGAGAGAATTTGAAATGAAGTTGGCCATAGAGGCAAAAACTCATAATAAAAACTTTTTAAAATATATCCGAAGCAAGAAACCTGTGAGGGAGCTGGTTGGACCATTAGATGACCAAGGGGTTAAAGGAGCTCTTAGGGAAGATAAGGCCATTGCAGAAAGACTAAATGAATTCTTTGCTTCCGTGTTTACTAATGAGAATGTTGGAGAGATACCAGTTTCTGAGATAGTTTTCAGGGGTGATGAGTCAGACGAACTGAATGAAATCACTGTGAACCTGCAAGATGAAGTAGGCTAGATTGACAAACTAAAGAGTGGCAAATTACCTGGACCAGATGGTATGCATCCTAGGGTACTGAAGAAACTAAAAAATGAAATTTCTGATCTATTAAAATTTGTAACCTATCATTAAAATCATCCATTGTACCTGAAGACTGGAGGATGACCAATGTAACCCCAATATTTAAAAAAGACACCAGGGGTGATTCGGGTAACTATAGACCAGTGAGCCTGACTTCAGTGCCGGGAAAAATAGTAGAAACTATTCTCAAGATCAAAATTGTAGAGCATATAGAAAGACATGGTTTAATGGAACACAGTCAACATGGATTTACCCAAGTGAAGTCTTACCTAACAAATCTACTTCATTTTTTTTGAAGGGGTTAATAAACATGTGGATAAAGGTGAACCGGTAGATGTAGTATATTTGGATTTTCAGAAGGTGTTTGACAAAGTCCCTCATGAGAGGCTTCTAAGAAAACTAAAAAGTCATGGGATAGGAGGCATGTCATTTTGTGGATTACAAACTGGTTAAAAGACAGGAAACAGAGAGTAGGATTAAATGGTCAATTTTCTCAGTGGAAAAGGGTAAACAGTGGAGTGCCTCAGGGATCTGTACTTGGACCAGTGCTTTTCAATATATATGTAAATGATCTTGAAAGGAATACTATGCGTGAAGTTATCAAATTTGTTGATGATACAAAATTATTCAGCGTAGTTAAATCACAAGCGGATTGTGATACATTACAGGAGGGCCTAGCAAGACTGGAAGATTGGGAATCTAAATGGCAGATGAAATTTAATGTGGAGAAATGCAAGGTGTTGCATATAGGGAAAAATAACCCTTGCTGTAGTTACACAATGTTACGTTCCATATTAGGAACTACCACCCAGGAAAAAGATCTAGGCATCATAGTGGATAATACTTTAAAATCGTCAGCTCAGTGTGCTGCAGCAGTCAAAAAAGCAAACAGAATGTTAGGAATTATTAGGAAGGGAATGGTTAATAAAACAGAAAATGTCATAATGCCTCTTTATCACTCCGTGGTGAGACCGCACCTTGAATACTATGTACAATTCTGGTTGCCGCATCTCAAAAAAGATATAGTTGTGCTGGAGAAGGTACAGAGAAGGGCAACCAAAATGATAAAGGTGATGGAACAGCTCCCCTATGAGGAAAGGCTGAAGAAGTTAGGGCTGTTCAGCTTGGAGAAGAGACGACTGAGGGGGAATATGATAGGGGTCTATAAGATCATGAGCGGTCTTGATCGAGTAGATGTGAATCAGTTATTTACACTTTCGAATAATAGAAGGACTAGGGGGCATTCCATGAAGTTAGCAAGTAACACATTTAAGACTAATCGGAGAAAATTCTTTTTCATTCAACGCACAATAAATCTCTGGAATTTGTTGCCAGAGGATGTGGTTAGTGCAGTTAGTGTAGCTGGGTTCAAAACAGGTTTGTATAAGTTCTTGGAGGAGAAGTCCATTAACAGCTATTAATCAAGTTTACTTAGGGAATAGCCACTGCTATTAATTGCATCAGTAGCTTGCGATCTTCTTAGTGTTTGGGTAATTGCCAGGTTCTTGTGGCCTGATTTGACTTCTGTTGGAAACAGGATGCTGGGCTTTATGGACCCTTGGTCTGACCCAGCATGGCAATTTCTTATGTTCTTATGTTCTTAAATACAATAACAGCAGTTACTGGTTCTTGTAACTGTTCCCCTCTGGTGCAGGCTGGCTCTACCACACATTCTGTTGGAGTCTGACAGAGCTGACGATCAGAACTTCTGCCTCCTCCAAAAGCTTCTTGTGTTTTCCTCAAGTCCTTATATGTTAATCTCTCCCAGAGCAGATTCTTGCTCCACTATAAAGTAGTACCACTTTTAACAATTCTTACTTTCCCTGGCACTGCCACTTTCAGCCTTCTTAATACCTCAGCACTAGAGATGTGCATCGTTATTTGTGTTCGTTTCGCGCTAACTCCCTCTTCGTGCGCACTAACAAAAACCGTTAGATTTTGTTACTTTCTGTTACCTTTTGTAAGTTTTTATTAGTGCACGCTAACGAGAGTTAGTGCGCATTGACTCCTGTCAGTGCGCACTAATCAGAAAAACAAATTTTTGCGAAAAAACGGGAAAATCCTGATTTTTTTCGGGCTCCCTGAAACATGCCAAATTGGACAATTTTGTTGCAGTTTTCCAATTCAGCAAAAACGAATGCACATCCCTACTCAGCACAGGTGCCAGCACAGATTCCATCTTTTTCTATGCTGGCAAAATCACTAACAAAAGCCAAGTGGCTAGCCACCTAGACTGGATTCCTTTAAGATCAGGAATCCCTGGCAAAGGGACTTTTTCTGAACACAAACATCTGTCAAATCACACTTGCACAGGTAATGGGTACATGTACTGGCCACACCAACACTCCATCCTGGCCCAAACACCAAAACACTTATTTTAAATTGTTTTCCCAGGGAGCCGCATGGATATGCCTCCTGGGTATTGTCTTTCTCTCCACGCTCTCTCTTTCATATAGCCAAGACTATCCCAGAAATCCTTGCTGCTGTCTCTTCTCTCCCCTGTGCTCTGATGCACATGAAATTCCAGAGGGGCTCTGGGATTCCTGACACTGCTATAGGGTCTTGCTTTCACCATGGCGGGTGCTGGGTGCCCCTTGCCATTTTTTATATCCTCCAGCTTTTATTTTAGTTTCTTTTATTTTCATTTCTTTTTCTTTTCTTTTTTCCTTCTCCTGTGATGCCTTCTATCACCTGGCCCCTTAAGAGGGTTGCTGTGTGATGACCTCATTGCTGGGCCCTGGGCAGCATGACTTGACTTCCCTTAAGTGCAAGGGGCTTTCCCAGAGCCCCCAACATTGGACTCTGCCACCTCTGTTCTCCTCTAAGCAGCAACTATTTTCCAGGACTACTGCTGGTAAAATGAAAGTAAGCCAATTCTCCCATGATCACAGGTGCAGCTGCTGTCCCTCACTTGCCTCCAAACAACTGAAGGCCCAGCTTGCTGACTCCCTGGCAGGCTTTCTGTATTAGGTCCCTTGCTTCTTCACAGACAATTGACAGCACAAAAAAACAGACTGCCTCTGTCTACCCAGCCACTGCTTTTAAAATGCAGCATCCCAGGTAAACCTTTATTTAATTTCAATCTGTTCATATTGGTTGTCTTACCTTGTCCTGTGGCCTCCTTTGACGTCTTGCCCTGTCTTGTGGCCTTCAGACCTTCTAGTCTCACCTTGCCACTACTTGAGGCCTGCTTAGGACTCCATAAGAATATAAGAACATGCCATACTGGGTCAGACCAAGGGTCCATCAAGCCATAAAGTCCAGCATCCTGTTTCCAATCCAGGCTCCAGGTACATGGCAAGAACCTGAACACTAAGTAGATCCCATGCTACTGATGCCAGTAACAGCAGTGGCTATTCCCTAATTCTTTTCATTTTAGTAAAACTAAAATTGTTAAACTACACTTAGTTTTTGGGTACTTGCCAGGTTCTTATGGCCTGGATTGGCCACTGTTGGAAACAGGATGCTGGGCTTGATGGACCCTTGGTCTGACCCAGTATGGCAATTTCTTATGTTCTTATGTTAGTTACTGAGGAATTGTTTATTACCGAGTTACTTCAGATAACATCCTAAATTTCTCCCTGCGTCCCCTTCCTATCTCTGAGATACTTTGCTGGGTGGGTTCTGGACCCCATTTCTGCATGGTAGGGAAGAGGGCATCGAACAGTACACCCTGTGATGATCCATCTAGATACCTTTCAACACAGAAATATGTACTTCCCACCAACCTCAGCCACAACAGCGGGAGAAGGTCTCTGCTACAAGCAGATGCTGTTCAGTCTAAGGAGGCCACAGGACAAGGCAAGAAGTCCACAGGGGCCATGCAGTAGCAAAGCAAGGTGGGCCAATGCTAGGGGTGTGCATTAGTTTGCAACATATTGGCAATCCGCAATGTATAGGTCCATATTTGTTGTATTCATGGGGAAGCGAAACGTATCGCAATTCCCACGAATACAACGAATCGTCACTGAATTATTCGGCCATCTAAAGGAGCGAATTTAAACAACCCCCCCCCCCTCCTGACCCCCCCCCCCAAGACTTACCAAAACTCCCTGGTGGTCCAGCGGGGTCCGGGAGCCATCTCCTGCACTCGGGCCGTCGGCTGCCGGTATTCAAAGTGGCGTTGATAGCCCCTGTGACATAGTAAGGGCAAAGGCTATCGGCGCCATTTTGAATCCCGGCAGCCGACGGCCCGAGTGCAGGAGATGGCTCCTGGACCCCCGCTGGACCACCAGGGAGTTTTGGCAAGTCTTGGGGCGGTCAGGAGGGTGGGGGGTTGTAGTTAATTACATTTTAGCCGGGAAATGAATAAGAATGGAACGCATGAACAGATCGGGGCCCCCCCTTGCTGAATGCAACATATCTGCCCCCCCCCCCCACAAATACGAATACCGAATGTAACATATGCGGTCCCTCTGCACATTCCTAGCCAATGCAAGAGCCAAGGCGAATCAATGAAGAGTTGTGGGAGAGGCAAGGCTAAATAGGGCTGGTCTTGCAGCGCCATAGAGCCATCAAGCAGGAGAGAGCTTGGCTCAGTGAGGACCTCTGCTGGTCAGGTGGGCTGTCTAGCAGCCAGCATTGTGACAGTAAAGGTAAAGAACTGCTAGAGATGCGCTACTTCAGTCCTCAAGGAGCCCAAATAGTTCTGGGATTTTTTGGGGGGATATCTGCAATGAATATTCATCAGGGCACATTAGCACACAATTGGGAGGCTAATTTGGCTAATTGGCATGGGTCACCTAACTTGAAAGATCCAAGCCTGTGTATGGTCCTTGGGGACTAGAATGGTGCACCCTGGTATTGCCCATTGCTTGCACTATACTACGAAGTGCATTGAATAGAAAAAAAACGATAGACCAAAATCTCATCGTAATACATAAATAAAATCAGTAATGTCCTTTCACCAAAGGGCTTGAGAGACAAACCTGAACGCCCCTACAGAGGACACACTGTGCGCACCTGTATAAGGAATAAACCTGTCAAAACAATTATAGCTCTGATACACGCTTAGCTGTAGCATCTCTCACATATAATAATGAAAGAGCCAATTACTTTGCTATGCTTCCTCCGTATCTGGCTTCACCCCTCCCGCCTTACCCTCACCGTCAGAGGCACGTATGTGATAAAACCAGTCATGGGACACTATTTTTAAAAATTCTAAACTGTCTATCAAAATTACTAGGTCGTTTACAAAGCACATTCAAAATTTTCCATAAAGAAAGCATATTGAAACACAACTAATACTAAAAATGCAGCATATATATATATATATATATATATATATATATATATATAAATGAAACATAACTCATAAGAGCACTAAACTAGATACCTTTCACATTCCATGAATGTTCATGGTTCCCCCCCAAGGCTAGACTGCAACAAGCTGCAGAACTGATGCATTTGCTTTTTGAGTTTGCCATATTTTTATTTTGCTTCCTGGTAATTCCAAGGACTGGGGTGGGACATGGGGGGATCGCTTAAGAGGGTGCTTCCACTGGTTCACAACGTGGACCCTAGGACATACGTGCATAGCGTCTGCTGTTAAAAGCCAGTCACCTACAGCTCTTTTTTTTTTTTTTTTTTTACATTTGGTCTGTGCTATCCTGCTTGAGCTGAATTTACGGTAAGCACATACTTGCTCACAGAAAGGTGAACTTCAGGTGGAAGGGGGTATTCCATTCTGGGTGGCCCTGTTTATGGGACTGCAACAGAAAAGACATGTTTGGGAATCTGAAAGACTGATTCAGAAACCACAGCCTCTTCTCTGTGCATGCACTGCATATATTACGGGGCAGCCGTCGGGTCTCAGAATGATACCTAGCTCATGAAGTGTGAATCACAAAGCCGCACAGAGTGCGGTAACACTGTACTCCTGCTGAATTCTTGGAAGATAAACAATAACAAGGTAAGTATGACTTACCAGCGACTTAAATCAAGTGCTTAAAGGAGATCTATGTTTTGATATAAACAGCGACGGCTTACTATGATGTGGTGTGGCATTTCTAGTTCAGCGCTGACAGTTTTCAGGCCCTTCTACTACTGAACCTGAGAAATATTCTCTGCATGCTGTAAATTAGAGGCGAGCACGCTAGATGGTCCTTAATTCCCAACAGCAGCACACCCTCTCTTTTAGCCCCAGACAGTAATACGTTACAATTAACAAACGGGTTCTCATAAATTCAAGAGACGGCAACACAGTGCAGATGAGGCAATTTGCAAATGAATATGAATAGATACAATTTCTCTTCCTTTAAAAGAGGGATGATATGGTGAAGAGAAACCATACAAAAAAAACTGTAATTGGGAAGAGGTGGCCACCCAAGAGAAGTGCAGCAGATGGCTGACGCAGGCACACGCCTTATTTTTTCTGTTGCGGTTCCCACGTGTGTCATAGCTGAGTGGGTAAGTCACTCAGTTCAGATGCGAAAGACCTTGCCTTTACATTTCTGATTTGCATGCATACGCTGCTGTTTTGTGAAAGACACGGACTCTCGGCAGTTTTGTCTATTTTATGTGCTTTAACACCTAAACACCTAAAACAAAACTTAGGGGGGGGTTTTCCACCCACACTTGCAGTTAAAATCTGCTGTTATTTTCTGGCCTCTGTGCAAGAAACATAGATAGCCCTCCCCTCCCTCCCCGAAAAAAAAAAGTTTCATCTAAGTGTGGCTATGAAGAGAATTTGGCTAAACTGAGGATAATTTTAGAACTGTGCAGACTTTACCCCAAATTATCAAAACACTTTTGCTTTGACAATTCCCAGCTAAGTACCCTGGCTGCATGCACAAACTCACCTGCAAAAATATAACACCTACTCTTTCGCGGATGTAACTTGTGCAGGTTAACTTGTGTGCTTATTTTAAAAAATTAATTTTCAAAGGAGTTACACTAGCATTGTAGCAATTTTCAAAAGTTGAGTAAAGTGCACTTCCACGTACTCTATGGACAATTCAATGAAATATATTTTAGCAATTTTCAAAAGCAGACTTATTCGAGTAAAGTGCATTTACAGGCATGAAACCCAGTTTTACGCCTGTAAATGCTTTTGAAAATCAGGCAGTAAAAAAAGTACATAAGCCCCCCTCGTTCCCACCTTGACATGCCTCTTGCCACTAGACTTAAAAGTATTTGCAATATCCGGTTATATGCACACTTTTGTGTGTATAGAGCCCAGGGCTGTTTTATTTCGGCATTTACGCAGGTAAAATCAGGTGCATTGAAGGAGGAGATTTCAGTCAATTCACACAGATAAATTGCTATAAGCCACATAAATGACTTTGAAAATTGTCCTGTAAAGGTACAAATAATACATTAGAAGCTAATCCTTTGTCACTGGAAAGGACGTTCTAAAGCAAGAGGTCATTAAATGAGGCTCCAAGAAGGCAGACTTGGGATTAACATCAGAAAACATTTCTTCAGACTGTGGTACAAGATGGTAGGGATGTGCAGAAAAAAAAAAAAATTGTTTCGTTTCGTTTTTCATTACGCAGGGACCCAAATTCATTTCATTACTTTCATAGGGGAAAAAAAAACAATTTGTTGATTAGTTTCATTCATTTTTTGTTTGCCATTAAAGTCAATGGGGGAAGTATTTGCACCCTATTTTTATTTATTTATTTATTTATTTATTTATTTAAACATTTTTTGTATACCGGCCTTCCTCACTAGATATCAGATCGGTTAACAGTACAATGACTAAAAATCAATAGTTACAATATAACATAATTACAATACAATCATAAAATATTCTGTAAATTAAAACTAATATAAAACAATACACTAATAAAAGCATCCTAAAAGTTGACCGCTCAATCACATTATTCCTATCTAAAAAAAATTTCATCCCCTAAATTCAAGTATTCCAGCAGAGATAAATATCTTGTTCTCTAGACTCATGGTTAGCTACTGGCTTCCATTATTTCGTTAAATGCCTGTTCAAATAACCATGTCTTGATACATTTTTTAAACTTCTGAATGCATGGTTCTGATCTAATATCTAACGGCAAAGCGTTCCATATTTTTGGGCCAGCCAGAGAGAGAGTCCTCACTTTGACTAAACTCAAGTGTACTAATTTCAGGGAAGGGGTCGTAAGTAGTGCTTTCCCGGGAATATCTTAAATTACGTGCTGGAGTGTGTATACGGATTGAAGCACTTAACCAATCCGTATTATTGCCGTATACTATTTTATGTATTAGCATTAGGCATTTATACTGAATCCTTGCATGTATTGGTAACCAATGCAGCTCTCTCAGAACGGGTGAGATATGATCATATTTTCTCTTTGCAGCTATTGCATTCTGCAATAGCTGCAAAGGTCTTAAAGTTGAGTTTGGAACTCCCAACAGCAGGGAATTGCAGTAATCCAATTTTGGTGAAATAATGGCCTGTAACACTGTACAAAAATCTCCTGTATGTAGCAATGGTTTTAATCTTTTTAAGATTTGCAATTTATAAAAGCCATCTCTGTTTATGGCTTTAATTGTGGCTTTCATACTTAATTCAGTGTTCAAGGATAGGGCCTAAGTAGGTCTCTACTTCATACTTGATATCATAAGTTGGTAACAATGACTTAATTTCTATTTCTGTTTTTTCCGTTACTTTACTGCTTAAATATAGTATTTCTGTTTTTAGGCTGTTTAGAGATAATGACATATGAGTCAACAACTGTTTTAATGATATAAAATACATTTCCCATTCCTTCAGAGTGGCCTGAATTGTATCATTTATGGGAAGTAAAATTTGGACATTGTCCGCAAATATATGATGAGTCAATCCTAGTCCAGCTAAAAATCTACAGAGTGGGGCCATATAAACATTAAAAAAGGTGGGCGACAAAGAAGAGCCCTGAGGGACCCCATCTGTGTCTCCACTGGTTCTGATTCTGCTGTGCCCAGTTTTACCTTAAAAGATCTCTTGGTTAAAAAAGATCTAACCCAGGCAAGTGTTGTATCTTTCAACCCAATTTCTTGTAGTCTAGTTATTAAAATTTCATGATTAATCATATCAAATGCCGCTGATATATCCAATAGGATGAATAAGTACGATTTATGTTGATCAAATCCTTTTTGGATTGTGTCCATCAAGTAGAGTCTCTGTATTGTGGAATTTCCGGAATCCAAACTGTGAGGGAAACAACAAATGATTTTCCTCAAGATACTCCATTATCTGTCGATTTACCACTTTCTCTAATAATTTGGCCACCAAGGGCAATATTGAAATAGGGCGATAGTTGGCCATAACTTCTGGGTCAAGTTGTTTTTTCTTCAGTAAGGGTTTTACTAATGCACATTTTAAACGATCCAGAAATATTCCCTCTTCTAGTGACAAATTAATAATATCTGCCAAAGGTTTAGCTATAATGTCTGGAACTAATTTAAGAACCTTTGTTGAAATAACATCCAATGGATGATTGGCTGGGTTGATCTTTTTTATCAAATTTTTGACTTCAGAATTGGGGTTTTCTTATCAATTCTAATGAAACTTCTGGGGAGCAATCATCAGAATAAGAAAAGAGCTCCAAGGTACTTAGACTGTGGCAAAGTGGCACCAAAGTGGCATGAATAGCCGAAGGCACTGTAAAGGGGTAAAGGGGTACCAGGAATGGCAAGAGTGGCAAGAGTGCTTTAACAGAGGTGCAAAATAGCAGCGAGAGTATCAAAAACACACCACAGCTTCAAAAGAGAGCACCGATAACAGTTGCATGAACCCTCAAAGGCAGCACTACAGGCAAAGTGGCAAGACAAGTGGCATCAACATCCTACAGCACAATGAAGGGGGAACATAGCAAGCAGAAAGAGTGACAGAAAAAACCACAAGGCACCGATAAAGAGACAAAGCAGCAGAAAGACTAGCACCAACACACTGAGGAACCATGATAGTGGCAAGAACACCACAAGGAGTAGAGTGAGTCATCTGCTGTATGGCAGCAAAGCAGAGTGGCAGAAAGTTGATAGGGGCAAGACAGGCTGGCAGAGTGGAAGTAGTCTGGTCCCTGTGGTTTTGATAGGGGCAATACAGGCTGGCAGAGCTGAGGTAGTCAGGTCGCTGTGGTTTTGATAGGGGCAAGAAAGGCTGGCAGAACTGAGGTAGTCAGGTCGCTGTGGTGTTGATAGGGTAAGACAAGGAGGCAAGACAAGACGAGGCTCAGTCCGCGGATGGTGTTAGGCTGATAGTAGTGGCCCCCGGCACGCTGGGATCAGGTCTTGGAGTCGGGCTGCTTGTGAATGCAGCCAAAAGTGGGTGGTAAACTCCATCTAAGGCTAAATACCGGCAGGAAAGGGCTCCCTGGAATGAGTTGACCCCAGAGTAGTGCACGAGACTCAGAAATTGTTGCGATGTAGAGGAGGTTTCCATATGAGCAGTGGTTTAACATGTGTCAGCGGCTCTTAAGAGATAAGCGACACCCGGGGAGAGTTCCCTTTCCTTTGCGCAGGAAAGGGCTCCCTGTAATGGGTTTGCCCCGAGAGTGGGGCACGAGACTCAGAAAGTGTTGCGACGTGGAGGAGGTTTCCATGTGAACAGCGGTTCATGTGTCAGTGGGTGTTAAGGGATAGGCGACACCTGGGGAGAGTTCCCTTTCCTTTGCGCAGGAAATGGCTGTCTGAAATGAGTTCGCCCCGAGAGTGGGGCACGAGCCTTTAAAGTGTGGCGAAGAGGAGGAGGTTTCCATGTGAACAGCAGTTCTGGTTCAATATGTGTCAGCGAATACTAAGAGATAGGCTACACCAGGGGAGAGTTCCCGTTCCTTTGCGCAGGAAAGGGCTCCCTGGAATGGGTTCGCCCCAGAGTGGGGCACAAGACTCGGAAAGTGTTGTGACGTGGAGAACGTTTCCATGTGAACAGTGGTTCAACATGTGTCAGTGGGTGCTAAGAGATATGCGACACCTGGGAAGAGTTCCCTTTCCTTTGTGCAGGTATGTTATGGTTTGATCTGTCACTTCTTCCTGAACTGGTTCACTGCCAGAAGAAATTGGCATCTTTTTCATTTCTGAAAGATAATTCAACAGAGGATGCTTTTAGAGCAATAGAGACTGCCATTTCTGAAGCAAGGACTGAGCTGGAGATTATTTGTGAATACTCAGAAGCTATTAATTGTACTTATGCATTTCAGCTGATGACAAAGGAACTTGAAGAGCTCTCAGAAATAAGAAAACTGCTACTCAAATCCAAATCTATAATATCAACCTATGATGACTTTGTACCCTACACAGTGTCTCTGTAAACTATGGGAACACAGAGGATGAACTAGAGTACAACTACCACCAGTTTTCTATAGTACTAGAAACTAGGGCTGTGAATCGTTTTTTGACGATTTAAAAAAATCGTCAGATATTTTTTAAATCGTCAAAAATTGTTAGTCGTGATACAATAGAAATTCCCCCGATTTATCATGAAAAATCGTAAATTGGGGAGGGCGGGAAAACCGGCACACCAAAACAACCCCTAAACCCACCCCCAACCCTTTAAAACAAATCCCCCTCCCTCCCAAACCCCCCCAAAATGTTTTAAATTACCTGGTGGTCCAGTGGGGGGGGGGGGGGGGGGGGGTGTCCCAGTGCGATCTCCCGCTCTCGGGCCATCGGCACCATTTTGGCTGCCACTAATAAAATGGCGCCGATGGCCCAATTAAAAAAAACCACACCCAACCCTTTAAAATTACCCCCTTAGCCTCCCCCACTCTCCCAACCCCCCCCCCAAAACTTTTTACACATACTTGGTGGTCCAGGGGGGCCGCGGGGAGCGATCTCCCGTTCCCATGTTATCAGCTGCGCTAAATAAAATGGCGCCAATGGCCCTTTGCCCTTACCATGTGACAGGGCAAAGGTAGCGCCGGCGCCATTTTGAATATTGGCAATACGGCCCGCGTGCAGGAGATTGCTCCCGGACCTCCGCTGGACCCCCAGGGACTTTTGGCCAGCTTGGGGGGGGCCTTCTGACCCCCACAAGACTTGCCAAAAGTCCAGTGGGGGTCCGGGAGCGACCTCCTGCACTCAGGCCGTATTGCCAGTATTCAAAATGGGGCCGGCGCTACCTTTGCCCTGTCATATGGTAAGGGCAAAGGGCCATCGGCGCCATTTTGTTTAGCACAGCTGATAGCATGGGAATGGGAGATCGCTCCCCGCGGCCCCCCTGGACCACCAGGTATGTGTAAAACATTTGGGGGGGGGGGGTCGTGAGAGTGGGGGAGGCTAAGGGGGTAATTTTAAAGGGTCGGGGTGGGGTTTTTTTATCGGCGCGGGCCTCACTAAAAAAAATTAGTGATGTGAATTGGAATCGGAACCGATTCCAATTCACATCGCGTAACGATCAGATTTCCCCCCCCCTCCCAGCCGAACCCGATCGTTAAAATGATCGGGCACATGATTCACATCCCTACTAGAAACATTAATGTTGGCACCTAAGAAAGATTTAGGGAAAATGGCCCATATTATGAAGGTCATGAAAACTATTAAGCTTATGAAATATGCAAGCTCCAAACATCTTGTCAGCTTTTTATGTTCTTACATTCCAAATGTTGTAAAACAGGAAAAATAATTTTCTGGAAAGAAGTGATGCACAAATCCATGAAACTGAAATTAGAGATACTAGAACTAAACTCAGGCAGGCACAGCGTTTGGGGTCAGGCCCTTGTAGTGATGTAAGGGCTGAACGGGCAGGCACATCAGTTGAGGTCAGACCCTTGTAGTGACGTAAGGGCTGGACGGGCAGGCACATCAGTTGAGGTCAGGCCATTGTAGTGACATAAGGGCTGAATGGACATGCACATCAGTTGAGGGCAGGCCCTTGTGGTGATGTAAGGACTGGACATTGGACAGACAGGCACAGCGTTTGAGGTCAGGCTCTTGTAGCGATGTAAGGGCTGGACAGTGGACAGACAGGCGCAGTGTTTTGGGTCAGGCCCTTGTCTTGACATAAGGGCTGGACAGACATGCACAGCGTTTGGGGTCAGACCATTGCCATGACGTAAGGGCTGGACGGGCAGGCACATCAGTTGAGGTCAAGCCCTTGTAGTGATGTAAGGGCTGGACAGTGGACAGACAGGCACAGTGTTTTGGGTCAGGCCCTTGTCTTGACATAAGGGCTGGACAGACACGCACAGCGTTTGGGGTCAGGCCCTTTTAGTGACGGTTAAAAGCTGGACGGGCAGGCACATCAGTTGAGGTCAGGCCCTTGTAGTGACGTAATGGCTGGACAGACAGGCACAGAGTTTGGGGTCAGGCCCTTGTCGTGACATAAGGGCTGGATGGGCAGGCACATTGGTTGAGGTCAGGCCCTTGTAGTGATGTAAGGGCTGGATGGGCAGGCACATTGGTTGAGGTCAGGCCCTTGTAGTGATGTAAGGGCTGGATGGGCAGGCACAGAGTTTGGGGTCAGGCCCTTGTAGTGATGTAAGGGCTGGATGGGCAGGCACATTGGTTGAGGTCAGGCCCTTGTAGTGATGTAAGGGCTGGATGGGCAGGCACATTGGTTGAGGTCAGGCCCTTGTAGTGACGTAAGGGCTGGATGGGCAGGCACATTGGTTGAGGTCAGGCCCTTGTAGTGATGTAAGGGCTGGATGGGCAGGCGTAGAGCTTGGGGTCAGGCCCTTGTCGTGACGTAAGGGCTGGATGGGCAGGCACAGCATTTGGGGTCAGGCCCTTGTAGTGATGTAAGGGCTGGATGGGCAGGCACAGAGTTTGGGGTCAGGCCCTTGTCGTGATGTAAGGGCTGGACGGGCAGGCACAGTGTTTGGGGTCAGGTCCTTGTAGTGATGTAAGGGCTGGACAGTGGACAGACAGGCACAGTGTTTGGGGTCAGGCCCTTGTTGTGACGTAAGGGCTGGACAGACAGGCACATCGTTTGGGGTCAGGCCCTTTTAGTGACGGTTAAAAGCTGGACGGGCAGGCACATCAGTTGAGGTCAGGCCCTTGTAGTGACGTAATGGCTGGACAGACAGGCACAGAGTTTGGGGTCAGGCCCTTGTCGTGACATAAGGGCTGGATGGGCAGGCACATTGGTTGAGGTCAGGCCCTTGTAGTGATGTAAGGGCTGGATGGGCAGGCACATTGGTTGAGGTCAGACCCTTGTAGTGATGTAAGGGCTGGATGGGCAGGCACATTGGTTGAGGTCAGGCCCTTGTAGTGACGTAAGGGCTGGATGGGCAGGCACATTGGTTGAGGTCAGGCCCTTGTAGTGATGTAAGGGCTGGATGGGCAGGCGTAGAGCTTGGGGTCAGGCCCTTGTCGTGACGTAAGGGCTGGATGGGCAGGCACAGCATTTGGGGTCAGGCCCTTGTAGTGATGTAAGGGCTGGATGGGCAGGCACAGAGTTTGGGGTCAGGCCCTTGTCGTGATGTAAGGGCTGGACGGGCAGGCACAGTGTTTGGGGTCAGGTCCTTGTAGTGATGTAAGGGCTGGACAGTGGACAGACAGGCACAGTGTTTGGGGGTCAGGCCCTTGTCGTGACGTAAGGGCTGGACAGACAGGCACATCGTTTGGGGTCAGGCCCTTGTAGTGATGTAAGGGCTGGACGGGCAGGTACAGCGTTTGGAGTCAGGCCCTTGTAGTGACGTAAGGGCTGGATGGGCAGGCACATCAATTGAGGTCAGGCCCTTGCAGTGATGTCAGGGCTGGACAGTGGACAGACAGGCACAACATTTGGGGTCAGGCCCTTGTCATGACATAAGGGCTGGACAGGCAGGCACATCAGTTGAGGTCAGGCCCTTGAATTGACATAAGGGCTGGATGGACGGGCACAGCGGTTGAGATCAGGTACATGTGTTGATATTATCTGGAGGATATGAGGCAGTTGGAGCTGCTGCAAGGCTTTAAATTGCTTTTATTCATCTTGCCATTGATGAATAGGCATGTTTTATTCATCTTGCCATTGATGAATAGGCATGTTTCTTTACAAAAACACTATCATTTCCATCAACTCTGCTGCCAGCCTTGAGCGACGAGGGCTCATGATATCCCCTGTCATTGAAAATACACGTTCACTGGGTACACTGGTTGGTGGACATGACAGATATCACTGAGCCACTTTGGCTCGGTGTGACCAGACAGTGGACTTGTGTGCCCAATATGCCAGCGGATCTGCCTGCATGTCCTCTGTGGGTTCTGAGAGATAACATGTTATTGACATTTGTGCTGGTGTCTCCTTTGCTTGGGTGGGCTGAGAGTCACTCATGCCAGCTGCTTTCTCTCTAGCCCGTTCCAGAACAGATGCTTGTTTATGGGCAACATGGCTTTGGCGTACTGAAGTGGAGGAGGAAATACTAGCTGTCGCTGACATAGTGCTGCTGCTGCTGCTTGGGCTAGCACTACTCTCTGAAGTGCCCGCTGTTTCCTGCTCTGCTTCATGCCTAATCTGTCTCTGCCTATGGCGCTTCTGTTCACAGACATTTACTAACAGCAGGTCCTTCACCAATAGGAGACAATCATACTGTGGGGCGAGTTTCCCTTTCACACAGGGATCACAAACTGTGGCGAGCATTTATCTGTGGACTTTTGTTAAAGGTCTTAATCTCTCTTGCACCTGATTCTGCAAAAGGTCCAGACAATGCAGCACCTCTACTGTCATTCCTCTTCCTGTTTAAAGCCCTCCAAATTTTCCTCCAGAAAATTAACTATAGGGATGATGTCAGCCAAAGTGGCACTTCTGGAACTCAGCTCTCTGTGACATCCTTGAAGGGCTGCAGGATTTTTACCAGCTGACTCATGACTAACCAATCATAATGCCCTAGGGGACTCTGCACACCTATGTCCATTTACACAAAAAGGTCATAAAGGGGTTTCTGCTGCTCCACTAACCTCTGCAGCATCATATAGGTGGAATTCCACTGTGTGCCAATGTCTTGAATGAGACGCTTGTAAGGCATCTCCAAATCCGTCTGCTTTACACGGAGAACCTGCCCTGCCTTCACACTTCTGTGGAAGTGCACAGCTATGTTCCTGCACTTGTGCATTAACATATGCAGGTATTCATTCTCTTGGTGATTGGACTCCAACCCCAGAGCTGACTTCACTACCAGGTGCAGAGTATGTGAAAAACATTGGATGTTCTGAAAGTGCCCGTCGGCTATTTCCTTTACCATGTTTGCACCATTGTCTGTGACAAAGAACCCCACCTGAAGATTCCTGTTTCGCTGGTGTAGCTGCCAGCCCACCAGCATCTGTCTGATGTATGCTAGAATATTGGCTGAGGTATGGACGTCATCCGTCAGGTGGGTGTGCAGTAAAGCCCACCTCCACCTTGATACTTGTTCACTAATAGAGCTGCTGCCTACCCCTGCTTCAGCAAGTTCCCACCAGTGTGCTGTCAGGGAGATGTAAGAGTGTGCAGCATTCATGGCAGTCCAGATATCGCAGTTGAAATGCACACTCCCCTCTGCCTTAGCAATCAGTGCTTGGATGCGACTGTGACACTGGTTGTACAGGCTGGGGATGACCTTTCTGCTAAATGTGGTTCTGGAGGGGACTTTGTAATTTGGAACTAAGACCTTCAGCAAATGCTTCAGCAAATGCTTGAAACCCACATTCTTCACTGTCATTCTTCACTGCCATTAGCAATGGTTACATGGAATAGACTTAGTTTTTGGGTACTTGCCAGGTTCTTATGGCCTGGATTGGCCACTGTTGGAAACAGGATGCTGGGCTTGATGGACCCTTGGTCTGACCCAGTATGGCATTTTCTTATGTTCTTATGGTCATAAAGGGCAATCATTTCCCCAATGCTCCTGGTTACAACTTTTGAGGCTGCCTGCCTCCTTTCCCAAGATTCCGTTACCGAATACCACCCCATTTCCTCCATGTTGGGTTGTCACTTCTGACACATGGCAAGGGGCTGCTGGCCTGCCACCTAACTGCTAGAAGGGGCTGAGGGCATGGGGTGATTCTGCTCCTTTTCAATCACTTTATGCTGCCTGGAAAAAGGGGGCCCCTGACTGGTACTGCCACCATCCCCAGATGTCAGTACTGTTGGGTGTTGCTTCTGCATATGATGCATCATGCTAAAATTAGATGTCCCATTTGCTTGCGTCTGCTAATAGCCCTGGCACAGTAATTACACTGAGCAAAACACAGGTCCTCCATCACTTTAAAGTGGTTCCAGATCAAAGATTTATTTTGTGATCCCTTCTCTATAGCCTTTGGGGTGGATGCTGGCACTGGAGTTGAAGTAGTAGGTGCACCCTGAGAAGCAATGCCAGGGGCATCAGTCACACTCTGGGGCGGATTTTAAAAGCCCTGCTCGCGTAAATCCGCCCGGATTTACGCGAGCAGAGCCTTGCGCGCCGGCGCGCCTATTTTCCATAGGCCTGCTGGCACGCGCAGAGCCCCGGGACTCGCGTAAGTCCCGGGGTTTTTTGTCGGGGGCGTGTCGGGGGCGGGGCCGATCGATGCGGCGTTTTGGGGGTGGGCCCGGGGGCGTGGTTTCAGCCCGGGGCGGTCCAGGGGCGTGGCCACGCCCTCCGGAACCGCCCCCAGGTTGCGTGAACAGTTGGATACCGTCACCACCTAAATCAGATGATATCTCAGATATATGAGTTCCTTCCTGAGATTCTTGGTTTTTTATCTGCTGGGGTGTACATGGTAACTCTTGGGGAAATTCCCCACTATTACCAGGTGGAGATGTCTTCAGCCATAAGTTGATGTTTCTGCTCCAAAACTTCAACTAATGCGGCTCCCTCCACGGGGTTACTCTGGGGGGGTTTTAACCACTGCAACACTGTCCTCTGAACTGCTTCAGATGAAACACTAAGAGAAGGCCTAATCTTTGCCTTCCTCTTAGTGTGCGGCATTCTTTTTGTCTCGTAAACAAATAATTCGTAATTGAAACTTATTCAGAGTAGTCTAGCGGTTTTCCTGCTATTATTTGTACTATCTCCTAGGAGGCACTGAGAGAGCTTAACGCCTACCTGATTTTCACTTTTCCAAATCCGACGGCAAGTCCGGCGAGTCCGGTCGAAGCCGGTCAAAGCCGCACGCCGTCGGCAGCTACGCGCCGAAGGAGAGCCCGTATAACCACCGCTTCCGGCTCCTCCTTTCCACGTAGCTGCAAATGATTGGCTGGTGTCGCCATCGGGGCAGTGCAAGCTACCCCCGGAAGTCCAAAAACAGTCTTGCAGCGATTAATTATCCAAGGCAAACCTCAAGGTACTCTCGTACTCAGGCAGGCAGACTCTCTCCTCCTCGAAGAAAATGCCGAAGGAGAGCCCGTATAACCACCGCTTCCGGCTCTTCCTTTCCACGTAGCTGCAAATGATTGGCTGGTGTCGCCATCGGGGCAGTGCAAGCTACCCCCGGAAGTCCAAAAACAGTCTTGCAGCGATTAATTATCCAAGGCAAACCTCAAGGTACTCTCGTACTCAGGCAGGCAGACTCTCTCCTCCTCCGTGGTTCAGTGTATTTAATCGAGGATTGAATGAGGAAGTGATCTGACCAAGGGATGGGTGTATAGTCAGTTTTGATATGTTCTAGATGATTGTGGTTAATGAATGATAGATCGAGAGAGTGTCCAGCTCTGTGCGTGGGCTTGTCAGTAATTAGAGTGAATCCAAGTGCTGTCATGACATCTAGCAGTGTTTAACAAAAAATCTCCAATGAACTGCTATACCGTGTAAGCCATTACATCAATACTCATAACACTGATTGGGTTTAGAAAATAATGTAACTACAACCAGACCTCATATAATAATTTGGAGAGTTTTATTTTGTGCTTACTCTCACAATCAAGTATACCACATATACCAAACGTTGTGTATATTTGTGGTTCCTTTAAGATTTTTCAATCATCGGTCATGGTTGTATGCTCTTATTTCAAAAACGTCTTTTTTTGGTTTTTTTTTTTAAACTTTTTTTCATTTTAAAGATTTTTTACTCCATTTTTTATATGTTTAAAGAGCTTTAAATATATTAATAAAAGCTGTACGAAACACTTATCTTTTGGCTTGAGTGATCAAAAAATGCTGAGATCATGAGCTCTGTGCCCAAACGCTGAAACAATAAACTTTATGCCCGACACGGCTCGTGTTTCTTTATCGCTTCTTCAGGGGCATTGCAATTTCTTCTGAAACACAAATGTATTAATTAAATATCACCGAATTCATAATGAAAAACCATGCATTTAATACTCGTCCATACATTCAGCATTTCTCCATTTTCACCCGACTTGAACAGCGTAACCCAACGGATGATCCTCCATTTTGTGAAATTTTGAAGCGGCTTTTAAAGCCGTCTTAGAATGGTATATTAACCAATAGGAACTTTCCATATCTCAACAGCGTAATCACTAGAACAAGCAACGTGACTACACGTCAGATCAAAGTCAACCAATCAACTGCTTCGTTCATACCGCCTGGCGAATAAGCGGATAGTTTGAATATCCATTTTTGTTCAATGAAATTTAATTGAGATTGAATATCACTCTTCCGATCTGAATGTAAAATTTGATCAAGTATTGTCCATCTCAAATCTTGAAATTGATGTCCTTTTTGCACACAGTGTTTAACCATAGGAGCCTCCTAATTTTGAAATAAGAGCATACAACCATGACCGATGATTGAAAAATCTTAAAGGAACCACAAATATACACAACGTTTGGTATATGTGGTATACTTGATTGTGAGAGTAAGCACAAAATAAAACTCTCCAAATTATTATATGAGGTCAGGTTGTAGTTACATTATTTTCTAAACCCAATATATTTAATCAGTGTTATGAGTATTGATCTAGCAGTGTTTGGCACGTGTTTGATAGGGGTTTTGACATGTCATAAGAACTTTTCCTTTTGGGAGGAGGTTCTTCTTTTCATAAGGAGATGTACATCTATTCAGTTGCCCTTCCAAGGGGATGTTTTGTTACTGGGTGGAACGAACTCATTTTGATCCGTGGTCCCATCTATTACGAGAATCTTTATCTCAGTAGCATTACTATTGGCTCAGAAGTGTATCATCAGAATGGATTACTGAAGCTGCTTCTTCAATCTCTCTCTGGAGGGTGCACATGATAACTTTATGCAAATGGAGAGATATGATATTTGTCTGTTGTGTCGTAAGGTTCCGAAGGAATAACTCGCCATTTGGCAACACTTCTATGAAGCTCTGTCACCAGGAATTCAAGCCAAACTTGGGGAATTGGGTTATTCTTCATGCTGGCAACTAAAGGATCATAAGGGACCAACTTAACTGTTAGGTTAATGGGGGGGAGGCGGGGAGAAGCGGGTGAGGAGTGACTGAGGTGTGAATGTTGTTTGACTGAAGATGGGTGAGAACTAAATTGCCTTTTGGGTGGGTAGTGGGTGGGAGTCTTTCTTTGTGGTTAAAAGGACATGATGAAGGTGGGACTGTAGTAATGCTTGTTTCTCTGACCTATGACATGCGTGTATTATGTCGGTTCTTGTATTTATTTACTGGTCATGTTTATTGTTCGCCTGTCTACCTCCCTATGTCATAATAAAAATGATTTTGAAAAAGAAATACAATTAAATTAAAGGGAATTTGTGCCCGTTTGAATGACAAATTCCTTCTCAGTGCATTAAAGTGTTTTCTTAGATGTGTTTACTGTATTGTGTTTATTTTGCTTAATTGAACCAGTAAATTATCTAATTAGTGGCATATATCATCCACACGTGAGCCACTGAATATTTACAGCATACTTGCTCAGACATTTGTCTAACTAGGTGGTGTGCCAGAGCTCAGTAATCAGGAATAATGAATCTTCCAAAGGGTTACAGGAAACTGTAAGGGGAATAAAATTTTGCATAGGGAAGGAGGGGGTTATGTCTTCCAAAAACATATACCAGTTCTACCTGATTCCAAAGAATTGCATAGAAAAGACAAAAATAATTATATATTTTAAGGTGTAAATCAATACTTGTCCAACTATAGTCAGTGTTATTTGTATAGGTCTTTCTGGGTCTGTTATATATCCCCTTAGTGCTTTAGCTGATAGAGTGTGTTAAATGCCAACTACTAGGGAAAAAAGAAAGGTCCCAGTACTCTGAATGCTGCGCTCCCCTACGATTAATCCCTATCTCATTGCCTGGTGATCCATTTATATCTCTGCAACCAGAGAGCTGAACAGCTTACAGTGACGGAATACACTACGCTGCACAGTGGGCATTGGTTTTTACAATGGAGCTGTCATCCAGTGCTTAGCAAATTGAAAATTTAGCAAAAAAGATAGTGGCAGTAAGATCAGAGCAGACTTCCTACAAGTGCAGAGAATCTCAGTATATCCCAGGTGAAAATCTGCATGCATTGTTCAGGTTTGGTTTGATTTTTAAACAAATCCACCTTCCCCCACCTGGCTAACTTACCCCATCATTTGCTTTGCATAACCCACCCTTATTCTTCTCTGCAGAGTTTTGTGCCAGCATGGAAATTAGAATACAAGGTACAAATAATGCACAAGAAGCATTTTTCAGTCGAAGGGAAGATCTGAAAGAAGAGGCTGAAAGGGGAGCAGGCTCAGGAGTAAGAAAAGGACATATTTCTTTACTGAAAGGATACTGGATGCATTAGGCAGCCTTCTGGGGGTGGTGGTAAAAATGGCAGCATTTAAGCGAGCATGGGGTAGACACAGGGCATCCTTAGTTACAGGAAAGTGAAAGCAATCCCAGAGTTCAGCCTGTAGTATGCAAAACGTCAAACAAAGGGGCCCAGAGATCTTTATCTGATGTTAGTCTGTTTCTTGATCTATGTTATTATCACAATTATGTACATTTTTCCTTCAAAGTATACACATAGAAGATCTAATTTATTCACTGATATGCTAATTTCATTTGCCTAGTAATGAACATCTGAATTTGACATGGTGTTTCTGAATACCTATAATGATAAATGACCAAGTAAGCAAATCTGCAGGGATCCTTTTCTTTTTCATTTTAATTCATTAGCCAAATGAGGTCTTAAGATCACTTACCTGTCTCCTAGCTTGTCTATAGATTACAATGGACAGCAGTCATCCATCTGATGAAAGCAATGAAGTGAAATTCCTTTCTCCACTGCTCATGGGCAAGACTTTGATCACCATTTTCATTACTTGCTTGCAAGCAGCTTTATTTAATTTGGGGGATGTATGTTTGCTTTTTACATCTTCAACAGTTCTTTGGATTCTGGATCTCTCTCTCTCTCTCTCTGCTCAAGGCCTGCAATTGCTTGTACATTGCACTAGACGATGACCAGAGTTGAGAACCTATAGTTCAGAGCACAAAGAATAGACTGCGGACATAAAGAGGCCTCTTTCTTCTGTTAACATTTCAGTTCCTTCACCAAGCCCTTGACAAGGTACCGATTACTCACCTTTCCAAAGCAGAGCAACATTCAGGCACAGTAGGCAGTTCCCTGCTAATCTTATAATCTACATTTGTACCTGAAGAAATGGGGTGGCGGGTAGAGGAAGAGGGGCGTGAGGTGACTTGCGCAAGGTCACAAGCAGCATCAGTGGGTGATCTGGAGTTTGAATGCCGCTTTGTCTCACGGCCCACTGCTCTAACCTCTAAGCCACTCCTCTACACAGCCACAACTAACTCAAGAAATCAGTACTGTACACTTAGGGCCTGATTTTAAAAGGCATTTATATGTGTAAAACTGGGTTTTACTTGAGTAAATGCACGTTACTCGAGTAAGTGGGTTTTTGAAAATTGCTACAATATGCCATTGAATTGTCCATAGGTTTTGCTTGTGTAAGTGCACTTTACATGTGCAAATGGCTTTAGAAAATTGCTATGATAGTAATTACATTTACATGTGTAAATCCTTTTGAAAATGTACCTGATAAGGAATAATTCAAGCCAACTGAATCTTAATTTAAAATGCCAGAGTGAAGTTGCAGAAATAGTTCTAAATAGTTTTTTTTTTAAGATGTGTAATAATCCATAGAACATTTGATGTGAACTAAGTTTACAGGGATCTCCCACCAGTTCTAACAGCTAGAAAATGATGTTTTTTTTAGCTGAGTTTGCTCCCTAGGGTTACCTGAATTGTTCAAACGGGCTAGTTTAGTTTTCTTTGGCACGTCAGTAAATTAAATCATTGGATAAGGAACAGCAATTGAAACTGAGCGTTCCAGTTGGGTCCATCCGTATGTCTGTTGTTTCTTAATAAAGACTATGACCAGTATTAACCCTCTTTTTTTTAACATTGAAAACGGGTCATAGCCCATCTGTTCCATATCAGTTTCCACAATGCTGGGATAGTAATATTCTTCTAAATTAACTTGCTGGGTCTGGACATGAAATTTCAGGCTCAGCTGTACTATCCAAATGAGCCTGAAATTTAACTCATCAGACCTCGAACATAAAATTAGGAAATAAAAGCAAACAACTGGAATACTTTTAAGCTTTGCTCACTCTGAGATAGAGCGGAAGATAGGAAATTCAATCACTATTTTTCTCTCACCAGTGACAGTGCATGCAATCTCCATGCAGGCTCCAATTCTCCTTTCCCATGCAGGAAGAAAACAGGCAGAGGCCCCTTTCGTTGCTGGCGTCAATGTGCATGAAAAGCATTAGCTAACAACGCGTTCTAGCACTATTGCTTTTCAGAAAACAGCGATTAATAGGGATGTGCATTCGTTTTTTGACGATAGGGAATTTCGTATGAAATTCCCTAAATCGTCATGGATCGGCAACACCCGAAAACTGATTCCATTTTCCCCGAATTTTCGGGGAAAATCGGTTTTCAGGTTAGCGAGCACTAACTCCTGTTAGTGCGCATTAACAAAAACCAGGTTTTTGGTTACTTTTTGCTACTTTTTTGTTAGTTTTTGTTAGTGCACGCTAACTCCCGTTTGCGCGCACTAAGCCGAAAACCGATTTTTCACAAAAAAAAACAAACGTCTATCCGCGGGTAAACGAGATTTTCCCGCGGTCACACAAACCCGAAAGCGGGAACGATCGGGCACCCGATGCACATCTCTGGTGATTAATGCCTGTTTTCCCCTCTCTCCCAGAACTCTCCTTACCTCCTACTGCTTTCCATTCCCCCTCTCCCCTCCCCTTGCTTCACTTTTCTCCTCCAACGCTTTTGTACCAACTTCAGATTTGCTCAGCCCTCTCCATGCCAAGCCCTCTGTAGTGGTGCACAGACCCAGCTCCTCTCCCCTTTTACATTTTAATTCCTTAGCTTCCCCCTTATTTTCTCCTGTCCCTTTGTACTCTCTGTCTTCTCTCTTTCCTCCTCTTTCCCTCTCCTCTTGCATTCTCTTTCTCCTCTTCCCATTATGCTCCCTCCCTCCTTCCACCTTTCTCTCTCTTGCATTCTTTTCCTTTCCCCTCTTATGCCCTTTCTACTTTGAGATCTCTCCTCCTCCTCCTCTTCCCTTACCTCTCTCTTTCTTTCCTCCCTTGATTCTTCTGCATTTCTCCCTTTTCTCCCCTTCCTGCTTTGAGATCTCCCCCCCCCCCCGGGCATTTTCTACCCTCTGCTTCTTTCTTGCTCTATTGGAGGGGAGGGGCGGCAAGCCCAGGGCTGCAGGGGACTGAAGTGCTTTCTGCTTGCTCTCCCCCAGAGTCCACACCTGCTGCACCAGAGAATTGCACAAACTGGCAACCAGAAAGATTGCAGCTTGCATTAGAGGATATTGAAATCATTTTAGCTTTATTCACGAGCTTAGTCTGATTTCTTGCCAGCCAGAGCCTAACTAAATTGAGTCTTTCCTATGTTCAGTTTAAAGATTTAAAACTGTGAACAAATTCAACCAAGCAAAACAAAAGGCCTTGACATCTTTACAAATAGCCTGTTTATTGCAAAAACCAAAGGCCTTTATGCTATCCTTATCCTTCTTGATCTATTTGCTTTTTTACCCACTGTTAATCACTATGCTCTGTCCTGACTTGGTTCTTACCTCTCTCATTGCACTTTTAGTGTATCCTCTGTGAATCCTCCTCTACCACCATCCCACTATGACTTGGTCCTGGGCCCTCTTCTCTTATACTAATTCTCTTGTTGCTTTGATCTCCTCCCATGGCTTTCAGTAACATCTTTATGCTGATGACACCCATAGCTACCTCTCTACACCAGAACATTAATCGGAAATCCAGTCCCAGATCTTAGCCCACATCTGACATCACCTTAAACTCACCCTGGCCAGGACAGAGCTCCTCATCTTTCCTGTCCAAAACTACTTCCCCCCTTCTTCCTTTCTCTATTTCTGTGAATACTGTCATCCTCCCAGTCCCTTCAGCCTGTAATCTTGGGGTCATCTTCGACTACTCTCTCCTTTTCTACCCACATCCACTGCTGAAATGTGTAATTTCTTTCTCTATAGTATCACCCAAATCCATCCCTTCCTTTCTGAACATAATACCAGCTACTCTTTCATCACCTTCTGTTTAGACTATTGCAAACTGCTCCTAAAGGTCTCTCAGTGAACCATCTCTCTCTCTAATATAATCTCTCCAGTTGCACAACTCATGTTTCACCAATGTCACTACACCCATAAAACCCCTCTTCTCAACTCACTACATTGACTCCCTATCCATTGCTGCATACAGTTCAAGCTCCTCTTACTCACCTACAAGAGCCTTCATTCTGCAGCTCCTCACTACCTCTCCCTACTCACTTCTACTTGTAAACTCTGCTCATCAGGCAAGTCTCTCTCGTCTATGCCCTTCTCCTCCACCGACAACTTCATGCTTTCCAACTTGTTGCATCATAGGCTTGGAATAGACTTCCTGAGTTAGTGCATCATGCACCCTCTCTGATCCTGTTCTCTAAAAACCTACCTGTCTGAGGCTGCTTTTATCCCGCTCATACTCTTATTGATTTTAACCAATTCCTATAGTCTCTTTCCCTGTATGTTTCTCTTGACTAGGTTACAGTTTCTATCGAGTAGGAACTGTCTCTTATTATTTTTGTACAGCGCAATGTGTGTCAAGTACTGCTATAAAAGTGATAAGTAGCAGTAGTAGTAATGTTTCTAATGATTGCTCAAGCAAAGTGACTAAAGATATTTTCAGCTGAAAACCTCCCACTGGTGTGGTTACACAGCTCCCCATATGGTGGAGGATAAGCACTTGGCCACATTGTTTAGACTGACCAACTCGCCATGCTGCAAGAGGATTTCCTGAACTATAACAGGAAGTGTCGGACGTGCAGCTTTGAGGATCATCAAAGCACTAGGACAGCTCCCCACTCCGAGGGCTCCAAACCACAATACTGGCTCTAAAAGTAAACAAACACACTCTTGGAGCTAAAATATTGGCGTGCACCATCCAAGAAGAAAAACATACGTACTTTACAGCCTGAAGTCTATGTGACATCATGCTTAATGGCAATACTAAATTAAAAAGCTTGTCTGGAGCACTTTAGTTCTGGCATGCTAAAGCACTCCAGCATGTGTATGGTGAGTCATAGCTCCAGACACCAACACTTTGATGGTTATGGCCAGACCTATGGTAGAAGAAAATGCAGAGGTGCATACTGTGACTGAGCAGACATTATCTGTGTTTACAGAAGTAATTATTACACAAGCTCTGGAGATGTATAATTTTACACTTGTTGTAACTATCAAGATACCTAAATGCAGCAGCCCACAACTGGATTTTGTCTCAGCTGGAGAAGTTCTATAGGTCCTGTTTTTAAGCGTTTTGAAGATATAAATTAGAGAAAATGTTTTGAAAAATGGAACGTAGTATTTTTCTTTCTCCATATGGTTCTCAAAAATGTGCACCAAAGCCAATTTTGTGAGCTGTATTGCTTCCTTGCAAAGAGCATATTTTACTGGAATACGCAGAAACCGTTTCTTTAAATAATCTGCACTGCCGTAAAATGTCACACCGTTACTCTACAATGCTAGGTGTTACTGCAGTTCATGTAAATACAGCAAAGCTGTCACTGGCCATCTGAAGGCAGGCAATTAATTTAAGCTGCAAAGCGCAGTTCTGATTCAGTACACTGTCAGTGTTCAAACTATAAAACAGTGAAATAAACCGACCTCTAGACTCAACCTTATAAGAACAGATAATAACCCATCTAGGGTGACTTACTATCTGCTTTGTAAGGATTTGGAACAGGATGCAACTAACCTTTATGGCTTGTTCCCCCTGGGATTTGAAAAATAAAATCTAGGTGCATTAGTGCTTCCAGAGGACAGGAGGCTCTGATTTGATGTAGCTTCAGGAGATACATGATAATAATGTAGTCAGGCGCTAGCTGTCTCACTGTGTTTGGCAAGGGAGAGCAAGAGCGGACACGGGAGAGCTCTCACAATTCTGTAGTGAATTTATAAAAGGCAGCTGCCCTCACACTAGCTCTGGCTATGTTGCATGCCGCTCCAAATCAAAACTGAATTCCAGATGTGAGCAAACCTATGTACTCTCCAACATTACAAAAAAAAAAAAAAAAAAAAGATTCCAGCTAACAGAAGAAAGCCAAAAAATAAAAAATGTGAAAAAACAAAAGATAAATGGAAACTCTGGGCCAGCTGAGGGTGGAAATTCTTCAGAAAGGTCAGGCAGGCCTGGAAAAGGAAGGACATTCAGGAGAGTAAGGTGAGGGGGCCAGGCTGGGAGTCAGGATTTCACAGCAAGTAAGCAGCCACTGCTTACATTAATTGGGCTCACAAATCACAGGCTGGTTAACTTGACCCATATCTATAGCATTTGATGCTGACATGTGAGGAAATGTGGTCCAGCTGGAACTAGAATCAGCAGCCTTCTGTTCTACTGATCAGCCAAAGGCAAATCCTCTCAATGCAGGAGAAGCGTTAGCTGCAGTTCGCAACTTTCAGCACTAGAGCAGGGCTTCCGAACTGCCATCCTCCAGCGCTGCAAAGCAAGCGGGCTTTCAGGACATCCCTAACTAATATGCATAAGACACATTTGCAGGCATGCGGCCTCAACCATGTGCAAATCTATTTTGTGTATATTTTTGAAGGACAGCCTGAAAACCAGACCGGTGTGTGGTCCTTGAGGATCGCAGTTTGAGGGACATCATTAGAAGATGTGGTGGGAGCAACGTGGTTTATAAACTAACGTGTGCGTTTTCCTGCATATGTGCCTAGCTTTGAGGCAGAACCTCGAAGCTACGCACATATGCAGGAAAACTCACACTTTCTCTACCCATTTTATAAAAGAATGGGCACCTATTTTACATGCTTAATAATTATAAAATGTGCGTGTAATAAACCTGAGGTATACATGAAGGCATGTATTTTCTAAAGAATGGGCATACTTTACTATTGAATACAGAACACTAAGACAACTAAATACACAATAAGATAAATAAATACTTAAGTGCATATTTGTACTCACCACTTCGCCAACACCTCCACCAGTTCACTTAGAGCTCTAGCACTTCACCCAGAGCCCTCCGCTCTACATCTGTTAACCCAGACTTCCCAGCCAAAAATGGCAGGAAAAAACACCAGTGTAATTTTACTTCTACGATTTAATTTATAGGTGTAAAAATGTATGGACAAGTTTGGTCATGGAAGCACGTATACTGCTTACAAAATACTATCCTGTGCACAAACCCCACTTGGACCGCTCCTAAACCAGTGTGGGCACGGGTGCTCATGGGGACAGTCATGGCTTTGCAGGATTCCCACCCAGGGGAGAAAGAAGTCTCTCTCTTTTAAGGCCCGGGAACGGCAACTTTCAAACATGTATGAGTGTATGCCGGCTCGTGCGAATGGACACAGCTATTTTATAACATACGCGCGTATATGTACGCATGGGATAAAATCGTCAGTATGCGCATACATGTACGCACAATTTTATATGGGTGCTAGCATGTGCGCGTACATGCCGGCTCTACCGCGTAAGTGAGGGGATTTTATTACATACGGGTGCCATCGCAATTACCAGTTTACCCAGTCAGTTCCCAGTTCGCTCAGGTAAAGGCTAGAACTTCCTAACCTCCCTTTTACTCTTTTAGCCCCAACCCTTCAATCCTCGCTAACTAGCCTTGTTTTTTTTTTAAAATTATTCTAGCTATACGCCATCCATAGCAGGAGTAAAGATACTCAGATAAGGACCCCGGTGCTCTTTTGTGCACGTAAATAGTTGCATGCTGTTTTAATGCTAAAAAATGGGAACGCCCAGGTCCTACCCAGACCATGCCCATGACCTGCCCCCTTTTCCCCAAAAAGGTTTTGTGCACGTACCAGGAGATACACGTGTACTCGCGCATTTAAAAAAAATCTGCGCGGCGAGCACCGGTCCAGGAGGTGCACATATCTCCTGGCTTTGGGGCGCACCAAGTTCTCAAAATTTACCCTTTAGGATTTTTCCTTTCTGGGGCTGTCAGTAAAACACCACACATAACACCAAAACTGTTCTTCAAAAATAAAAGTTCTATAGAGGTACTGATGGAAGAGAAATAAAACATCCAAAAGCAGTGATACAGCAATGGCTAGGGCGCCAGACAGTAAAACAAAGTCCCAAAAATTCCAAAAGCATACATCAACAGCGATCTGCTGCATTCCCAGGCAGATCAGATCTTGGGACAGCAACCCTCCTCCCTTTGGTCTGCCTCGATTTCTTTGAAAATAGCCCCCTCTTTTCTCTCAGCAATTTCTCCAGCTCTGGTGAATTTCTGGGTGACTTCTCTTTCAGTCAGGAACTCTTTAGGATGCTTGCTCCACTGGGCATTTTTTCCTTTTGTATTCTTCCATCAAGGACAAAATCCCTTCTCTGTGAACACTTGTCCAAAAATTCTTGAGGAGTTACAACTCCCTCTTCTGTCTGAAAATGTCTTCCAACCTCTCAGGATTCTCCCTGCTGACCCCCAAGAACCTTTCCCTCCTGGTAGCCCTGGGAATCCTGACTTCAGTCCCCAGACACCTTCACTGGACAGGACACTTCCTTTTTCCATCCTCCCACCTTTTTCAGCTGATAGGGAGTCCAATCCCCTGGTTCTCTCCGTTTATGGACCCCACTATACGCCCTCTGCAAGGAGAAGCACTCGCTCCCCTCAGCCCTTGTGGGGCTTAGGCAGATTCCAAATGAAGTCCTGAGTCACATGGGCACAGGAGTTTTATCAAACTCATGACACCTCCCAGCAAGACGTGTCACACCTTCTACCTTCATTGAGCTCCTGTTATTGATCTGAAGCTATGAGTTGCTGAAGTTAGCAATCTGTCATTGAGCTGATGCCTGATGGGAGGAGCAATCAGATAGTAGTTAGCACTCTGTTCGAGATCTGTAGTTATCCATGAGAGTAGAGGGTGGATCCTTGGACCAGTGGCAGATGACCACGCCCCCGGGGAATGATCCCAAGAGGGACCACCGGTCAGGCTCAAAGTTAGGAGACAGACACACACTAGTTCTTTTATTAGACAGTATACTGAACCACCAGAGATGGCAGTAGTGAGTTGGTAAGCCCGGCTGGGCTGTAGTCCCTCAGATACTGGAACAGCGATCCCTGGAGGCTGAGCTGATGAGCGACTGAGATATAGTGAGTAGGCAGAGTATGCAGATGGTAACACTCACACAATGTCCCAATGAAGCCCAGGAACTGGAAAGTATAGGCCCTCGAGGAGCGAGTACCTGGTTCCAGGGAAAGCTCAGAGAGAATGATGGTAACTCACTGATGTAGCTGATATAGTTGGTAGTGATGACTTCCAGGCAGAAGAGTATACGAAACAAGTCTGGGATCAGGGCCCTTGAGGAGTAAGTACCGGTTCCAGACTGTCACCTGAAAAAAACAAAGAGAGAGCGAGGCCCCCGAGGAGCGGGTACCTCTGGTAAGTCCGAGGAGGCAGAGTAGCTTAGACAGACAAAGAGAGTCCGTTGTCAATCCTTGCTAACTCGATGTGTTAGCAAATACTGACACCTTAAATATCCGTCGCGGATGACATCATCTTCAACTTTCAACCATCTTCGCTTTCAACTCATTCGAACCCATCTCTACCGTGGACATACAAACAATCCTGAAGAAAATGAAACCTTCATCACACCCTTTTGACCAACTACCCACCAAAATACTCTTACTAATCCCGGATACGATTTCCAAAACTCTAGCGGACATCATTAATTGCTCCCTTGAACAGGGAATCTACCCAGATGACCTTAAAACGGCTTCAATAAAACCTCTACTCAAAAAACCAAACCTTAACACAAATGATCCCGGCAATTTCCGCCCCATCTCCAACCTCCCCTTCATATCAAAAATTATGGAAAAAATAGTAAATGCACAATTATCTAATTATCTTGAGGATCACCAAATTTTATCTCCTAACCAATTTGGATTCCGTAGAGCAGCAAGCACAGAAACGCTTCTACTCTCTCTCACAGACTTCCTCCTAGCCGGCATCGACAAAGGACTCGCATTCCTTCTAATTTTACTTGACTTTTCGGCGGCATTCGACACGGTCAACCATCACATCCTTATAAACCTACTGGCAAACATCGGAGTTTCAGGCAGTGTTCAGACCTGGTTTAAAACCTTTCTGAAGAACAGAGGATACAAGGTAAAAATCCACAACAAAGAATCTTGCTACCATCCATCTTCGTTAGGGGTTCCACAGGGTTCCTCCCTCTCACCCACCTTATTTAATATATACCTGCTCCCACTCTGCCACCTTCTTACAAAACTAAATTTGAAACACTTCCTTTACGCAGACGACGTTCAGATCGTAATCCCCGTAAAAACAACCATTACAAACACTCTAAAATTCTGGGAGAGCTGTCTAACCGAGATTAAACAACTCCTCAACAGTCTAAACCTCATTCTCAATGCCTCAAAAACGGAATTTCTCATTATAGCCCCAGAAAACAACGACAATACCACAAACCCACCAGCTAACCTGCAAACCTCACACATAAGAGACCTAGGAGCAATTATTGACAACCGACTAAACCTAAAACCATTTATTAACCAAACGACCAAAGATTGTTTTCATAAATTATACACCCTTAAAAGAATCAGACATCTTTTCCACTCCAAAGATTTTAGAACTATTCTTCAAGCAATTATTTTTTCCAAGCTGGATTATTGTAACTCCATATTACTAGGCCTCCCCATCTCTCATACAAAACCTTTACAGATGGTGCAGAATGCAGCTGCAAGAATGTTGACCAACTCTAGGAGATTCGATCACATCACCCCCATCCTGAGAGCCCTCCACTGGCTACCGATTCATTACAGAATTATGTACAAGACCATCACTACTATATTCAAAGCCACGCAACTTCAGGCACCATTAAATCTACAAATTCCGTTTGAAAAACGCACCTCTGTCAGACCTACTAGGGAATTTTACAAAGAAGCTTTACATGTTCCACACGCCAAAACCTTCCAACATAAATCATTGGAAGTCAGAGCATTATCCTCAGCAGGACCACGTCTATGGAATTCCATCCCATCTGAGCTATGCCAAGAACAGTGCCTATTAACTTTCAGAAAAAGGCTAAAAACTTGGCTTTTTAAAAAAGCCTATCAGATCTCTGATTGATCCATATAAACCTTACCCTTCAATCAGGCTATCCCATGTTACCAGAATCCCAGTGTAAAGACCATCACTCTGCCTTATTCATCATACTCTTCCTATTTTAGCCTCAATTTTTCCAGCCCATGACCACCTTTAGTCTTGACTTTAATTTTGTACATATTGTAAATATTATCTTGTAATTTTGTTTTTTGTACCTATTGCTATATTTTTCTTCTTGCTTCCTCCTCTCCCAGTTGTATTTTCCTTGTTTTATTGTAACTGCTATTCCTGCACCAGTTCAGTTCATCTAGTTTATGTTCATTACACTAAATGTTAAATGTAAACCGGGTTGATGCGACTACTAGTCGTGAAAGCCGGTATAGAAAAATATTAAATAAATAAATAAATAAATAAATAAATCTTCAGGGGATGCCCCCGAGGTTCACGCCATTGCCGGTACTTCAATCGGGGCTGCACCACACGCGCGCCCCTAGGCCTCCAGGAAAAATGGCGGTTGCAGCGTCGAGCCGGTCCGGGAACGCCCAAAGACAAGTGGCAGAAGAACGCCATGGCAGCCAATCTTCCCGCGGACGGAGAGGGAGGCGCCAGAGAGGTAAGAAGGGTGGAGAGAAGGCGTCGGGCACCGACGGACACAACAGCTCCCTAGAGGCAGGTTCTCTTGAGACCACTGACTCTACATTAGTAAGGGGCAGATTTGGGGGACCCCTAGCACAGATGGTAAAAATGTTTAGTGTGAGTTGTAGTACACTTACTGATTAGATATGATAACATTTTAAAACTAATCCAGAATTTGTGATTTAAAATTATGGTTTTGCTATCAGAGAAATTGTCACTGCCTTGGATACAGTTTCCAATAAGAATTCAATGGCTGCTGTTCCATGCATATTAAATATATTTTTCTTTGTTATTGTTATACATGTTGTATTTTTTTGTATTGTTATTGGGATTATTATAATATTTTATTGTCTTTTATTGTACAACATGAAATAAATATATCTTGCGCTACAGTTGCCAATATTTATTTCTTGACGGATCCTATGATCACGACATTAGTAAGACCTGGGTGACCCTTTTGTTTAGTCAGTGAGAGTGTAGGTTAGTATAAGGGGGAGGATACCATTCAAGTACAGCCCCTCCCTTTGTGGGGTCTGGAATGGCCGCCAGGGGGCAATTTTAGTTGAAGGTTTGATAAAAAGGTTGGAGGTTTTCCTGTGTTAGATTTTGGGCCTATCTGGAGCCTTGAAATCCATATGTGATCCTCCAGAGTGGGTCTGAGCTCTTCTGCTGTGTTCTCCTTCAGAGGTATAGAGGTTGTCCAGGAACTATTTTGTATTTTGGACATTTTGCTTGGTAGAAGCCCTGCTGAACTCCTGGGACTTTCCGAGACTCAGGGATTTGGGAATCCTGAGTTGAAGATGCCCGAGATAGGGAAGACCCACACCTGAAGTGGTGGTGACCTGCTGTAGGGATCTCCAGTGTTATTTACTTTTTGGGAAGACAAAAGAAGTTGATTTTCAAGACCTGAGTAGAAGCGTCTTTTTGCCCCTTTTCCTACCCATCTGTGGACCTGTGAAATCTGCAGTTCCATCAGGCATCCTAGCGGAATGAAGGACGTCTAACTGTGAGCAAGAACTCATCTGTAATTGGAGGACACCCAATCAGAGTCTTCAAGAACCCCTGAGGAGAAGAGAGGACATTCACTCTCTGTGGAAAGGTAGATTTTTGCCATCTGGGAAGGGTTTCCTGCCCACTAAAGGGGCCCTAATCAAAGGGGACCACTGCTCAGTCTAAACCAGGAGGGTGGTTGGATCTCCTGGCCTTTCCAGAGATTCTTGCACAGATAAAGGACACTGAATTGTAAAGAGAGAGAAACAGAGTAGGGATGTGAATCGTGCTTCTGACGATTGAAAATATCGTACAATATTTTCAAAGTCGTCAGAAATTGGGGGCTCCCCGAAACCGATAGGAAAACCCCACAAAATTGTTCATGGGGTTCTCTTATCGTTTTCGGGGAGAGCAGGAAAAACGGCACACCAAAACAATCCCTAAAACCACCCCGACCCTTTAAAACTGATCCCTTAGCTTCCCCTCCTCAAAAACTTTTTACAAGTACCTGGTGGTCCAGTGGGAGTCCCGGGAGCGATCTCCTGCTCTCGGGCCATCGGCTGCCAATAATCAAAATGGCACCGATGGCCCTTTGCCCTTACCATGTGACAGGATATCCGTGCCATTGGCCGGCCCCTGTCACATGGTAGGAGTAATGGACGGCCGGCACCATCTTTAAAAATGGCACGGGCCATCCAGTGCTCCTACCATGTGACAGGGGCCGGCCAATGGCACAGATACCCTATCACATGGTAAGGGCAAAGGGCCATCTGCGCCATTTTTATTAGTGGCAGCCGATGGCCCGAGAGCAGGAGATCGCTCCCGGGACTTTCACTGGACCACCAAGTACTTGTAAAAAGTTTTGGAGGGGTTCAGGAGGATGGGGGAAGCTAAGGGATCAGTTTTAAAGGGTCGGGGTGGGTTTTTTGTTTATCAGCTCGGGCGTAGCTGATAAACAAAACCGCGATCGGACCGCACGAAAAAAAATTAACGATGTGAATCGGAACCGATTCCGGTTCCGATTCACATCCCTAAAATAGAGAGAACTGTGGAGCTGGAAACTCATATTTATTGTGCCATAAATCCAGCGTTGTTTACAGTAAAGTATTACTTTTGGATACTAATCCAGTAGTCGCTGTGTCTTCTTTGGGCACACAGCACACAGTATATGAAAAGTTATGTTAGCCAAAGGGATTCAAGGGAGGAAATTAGTCACCCGCACTGGGACCTGAGAGAACTCCTTTCAACTCCCAGTCAAAAAGGATCCACACAGTTAAGGGAGGTAGAAAAGCTAGATAGGGTCCCTGCGCCAAAGAGATTAAAGATAACTTTATGGCCTCACCCGTGCTGGAGCTGCACACTGGGGTAAGGTCACATTTCCTTTTGTATGCGTTTCCCACCTCTTATGGAATCCATGGTCCTAGCCACCTTACATAGCTCAAAGCAAAATGTGCGCTGAAATGTAGGTATACTGTTCAGTTAATTCACAAAGCATAGTTCTCAAGTTAATCCAAAAGCATAAATTATTGAAGGCTTCAAAGGATAATACTGTTAACAAACGGGTCATTTCACTGATACGATCCATGTTTCGTCAGAAGAACTGCATGGGAAGAACAAAAATAGGTGACGAGCACTTCAAATGTAGAAAAAATGGCTAACAAATGTCAGGACAGCAAAAACAACATACTTATAAGTTTACATATAACCAAAACGATTTGTAGATTAAAGGCTAATCATATATTAACAGGTATATCACAGCAGAATTTCAACAAAACCAGCAATAATATGTTGCAGATATCACACCCTTCTATGAAACACTTTATGGAATGGAAGTCTTTACCTACAGAGCAGGTGAAATCACTGTGATTTAAAGGAACTGCTGAACAGATGCCGAGAAGCAAAGCGCACCAACGGAGGTAACCAATCAGATGTTAGTGTGCGTGTCTAATGCCCAAGGAAATCTAAATGGAGATTGGTCAATCACAAAGGCGCTCAAGGCAGAGAAATATGGATTATTCTAAGGAATGAAGTCCATTCAATTTTGTGATTTGGTGGCCTAATTTGCAAAATTGAATGGACTTCTTTCCTTTGACTGGTCTTATAACCATCTTGTGGCAGTTACTACCATAAGCAAATTGCTGGCACACTGGATGGACCGTTTGGTCTTTACCTGTCGTCATTACTATGTTACTATGTTGTACATCTTTCCTTTTAAGGGAAGTGGTGTACACATACACAGACGAAAAACACACCAATGATGGTAAAAAAAACAATATATAATAGATAAAACTAATATAATGGATAAAATAAATTATGATTAGTCATCAATAAATATATATTTAAATATACATTGCAGTTGCATTAGACCATTCAGCTCAATACAAATTATACATGGGAGAATTTAGGAATAAGGCTAAATGCAGCTTCAGTGTAAAGCATTGGACATGGAGTTTGCTGCAAGTTGAAGAGACTCTTGTTTCAATATTTACTTTCTCTCATGAGCACTAAATTAATTTCAAAAGAAAGGCCAATGGATCCCTTCATAAGTTCTTTCTTGATCATCCAGCCAAAGGCGCCCTTTGTTATTTGAAAATTTGATCTTTTTTTTCTTGTGTTCGGTTCTCATTGAAAAGGATCAAGTGGGATTTTTTGGTAAATTTTGAGGATTTAAAACTTGTCCCCAGTTCACTGCACATTTATAAGAAAGATATCTGAGCAATTTCATAAGATCATTTTTCAGATATCGGTGTACAAATCAAAGGCATTTTGTTTGCTGAGGAGCTTATGAATCTAATTGCATTCTAATGTTTGATGTGCATTTGAGAGAATTTTTTTAAAGAGAGATAATTTTCAAAGAGAGAGATATATAAGACATACAAATATAAATGTTTCAGATTGATTGATTTTATAGAATTACGCATATTCAGAAAAGAAAATAAGGAGGTGTTTTAGACCTATGATTGATATTACTGAGTTTGTTTCAGATCTATGACAGTTTGAGCTCACGTCTGAGGTCTTTTTCTCCCATTTAAATATAGATGCTATATATGATAGATTTTTGGAAGCCATGTTTTTGTTTTTGTGTATTTTTGCTAGCTTCCTTTTCCTACTTTTGTTTGTGATTCACCTTTCCTTTTAACCAGGGCGAGATTCCCTTATCACAGGTAATGCCACTCACTTGTTATACCTCAGCCTTGGTCCTTGCTCAATAGCTCTGACATTTTTGTTTTTATATTATAGGTGGGTAATAAATATTTTAAATAAATAAATGAATATATTTTATTAATCTGTTTTTAAGTCTACTTTACTTGAATGTATTTTAAATATATATGTATTTAACATATATATTTGGGGGGGGGGTTTTAAATTATGTATATTGCTATTTTGATGTGCAATGAATAATGGTATTGGAATTGCAAAATAAAAAAATCAACCAATAGATAAATGAGATCTATGTGCATTTATTGTTGCTCCTGAGTATCTAACTTCCTCAACTCTCTGCATCATCTTCTCTCAAGCTTTCCATTTCATCATTTTCATGACTGAATTTTGCCACTGTGTACTCTCACTTTGCTTTAAGGATCTTCCATGCTTTGCACCCATCTTCTCAAGTATTCTACAGTTATCAATCTATCTATATAAAAGGCTTGAGTCAGTTGGTCACACTGTCATTTCTGTCTGTATCCACCAGGTGGCACCCAGAACAGTAGAAGGTGCATTCTGCAAAGACAATATGCTCTGTCTTCAAAGCCCTGTCTGACAGGCACCTATCCACAAACACAGACTCCCTCACATACAGGCTCTTCTCTTAATTTGTCAAAACATTAAAAGAATATCTTTTCCACTTTTGTTTGGTTTTGAAAATGTATATCAGTTGTGAACCAGACAACCCAAGCATGCTGGGAAGTTTTCACTAATATGCTCTATTAGGCTCCCAGGCACAGGAACACACACAGACAAGCACAAACATACATAGGAACACACATACACATGCACACATACACACAGGCTCACGTACACACACACACACACACACACAGCATCTTCTTCAGGCACTGCCAGTCCCCCTTCTTCAACTGCCATGGGATGGGGGTCTGTGGTGGCCCTATCCTTCTTTGGCTGCCACGGGATGGGAATTGCAGTATCCATCCTGCAGGCCTTATCCTCTGGTGTCAGGCAACCCTAACTGTGTGAGCCTGAGCCCTAAGTGGATGGGCCATGGCCTAGTCAAGCCCACCTATGGCTATGCCATTGTTGTGGATTTGAACTGGTTAAAAAGCAAGACACAGGGAATGTAAGACTAACTGGTCAGCTCTCTCAGGGGAGGACAGTAAATAGTGCAGGACCCCAGGGATCTGTACTAGAACCAGTGCTTTATCATTTTCCTCTGTATCAATCTTTCTTTAGCATTCTCTACAGTTGGGCAACAACGCCAGGCAGTTTTCACTAGTATTACAATATGGGGTACATTTTCAAAAGCCTAGGGCTGGATTTACTAAAACTGCTGGGCTCTTTGAATCCCGCAGTAACGGGGAACGGGGAACGGGGGGGGGGGGGGGGCGGTCCTGCGAGAGCCAGCAGCGATCGCACCTCCGCGGTGCAATCGCTGCCGGCGTCGCGCCAAATAACTACACCATAAAAGATGTAATTATTTGGTGCGAAACTGGCAGCGAAAAAGACGAGTACCTTTCGCTGTTGGCGAAGTCTTCACGGTGTCAACCCCTGTGCCGCCTCGACTCCTCCTCTTCCGGGGCTGATGCCGCCCCGACTCCGACCCGATCTTGGTATCACACGTGATCTGCTTGGAAAATGACCCCCTTAGTTAGTACTTAAATATATAAAAATAAGGAGTTATACGTTTAAGTTGCTTGCCCATGCCCAAGTACATTTTCAGTCACCTAAAAATATGTTCATACATTCATCACAATCAAATTTCACTGCAGGTAAATACAGCACTCTGGTAGTGTCGTGTTACAAATTTACATGCATAACTTTATACCTCATTTTCCCCTTCTACAAATCTATGTTAGAAATCATTCCCACAACCATGCCTCTGTCCCACTTGTTTTTATTTTCAGTTTGAAAACATTAGCCTTAACATTAAGAATGGCATGTACAAATCATAATTTTTTTATTTGAGAAGCAAATATGTACAATTGTATTATAGTATTTTTGATGCATTGTTGGGTTATGTTGTCGTTATGATGGGAGCTGTTTTGGATCTTTTCGGAGTCAGGAGGCATGTACATCCCAAAATGCAATGTAATGCGTGTGCTTGTTTGAATATTTTCTTGTAACGGTTTTGCCCTTCATGGTACTGAAAAACAAGGCTAAGATTTAATAAAAAAAAAAGAAAACAGAGAGTTTGGAAAACATTTAGGGGAACATGAATAGGGATTTCCAAGGGTAAGCGAGTTTACCTATGGGGGGAAAAAAAGGCCCTTTGAATATTGCACCCCTCGTCCCGTATACCCCATTCTGCGCGGGAGAAAACCATGCACGCTATCTACATAATGCGTGTACGTTTCCCCATGAGGGTAAACAGGGATGGCACTCGTGAGCCGGATGAAATCCCCATGCCTGCTTCCTCCTGTATTTTCCCCACATACTTTTGCACCTGCAAAGCGTGGGGAAAAGCCTCCTCATGGCGCACTCCAGGGAAGAGTTTCCCCTTTGACCTGTTTTAGGAAATCTGTACAAGACACTCATAAAGTAATTAGTACACCTTTAAAGCACGAAGGAAGGCGATCTATAATAGCCGTCAGGATGAAAGAAAAGAAATAGATGCCTGTAGTCTTAAAACAATCCTTTATTGCAGTGGAGACACAAGGGTAGCCCGACTCTGGCCGAGTTTCACCATTTCAAAACGGCTGCCTCAGGGGCTTACAATAATCTTCTTGAATTCATTAGTTATATATCGACTAAGAATATAGTGTGATCATATAAAGAGCTGTATGATCTCTTATGTTGCGTCTTGAAGCATTCGCGATAGCAGAACTCCACTAGCAAAGGCAAACATGCTAGTGGAGTTCTGCTATCGCGAATGCTTCAAGACGCAACATAAGAGATCATACAGCTCTTTATATGATCACACTATATTCTTAGTCGATATATAACTAATGAATTCAAGAAGATTATTGTAAGCCCCTGAGGCAGCCGTTTTGAAACGGCGAAACTCGGCCAGAGTCGGGCTACCCTTGTGTCTCCACTGCAATAAAGGATTGTTTTAAGACTACAGGCATCTATTTCTTTTCTTTCATCCATTAGTACACCTTTGCCATCTTATGATTGCGCATAAGGAACAGCACGGGCCAGGGTTTGGAATGGTTCGGCTTTCTGCGCCCTGTCATTCAATGTCACATTGAAAAACGGAAGCGCAATATTAATTAAATGAAAGCAAAGTCATCAGGCCATCTGACTTAATGAACTCAAGTCAAACAGGAGACTGGACCCACAAAGCAAGACGGTAAACGGTCGAGAATAGCCACGGATGTGAAAAAAAACAAAGCAAGCCTGGAGCCTTGGAAAGAGAATTTATTCAATTGATCAGAACCAGCCCTGGGCTGGTTCTGATCAATTGAATAAACAGGAGATTGGTGCAGGCCAGCAGAAGGGGAAAAAGAAAACCTGCAAACGTTTTGCCCATATGTAAGCCAAGAGAGTGGCAGCCTCTGCCTAGTCCCCCGCCATTTCCATTGAGAAAACAGTTCTGTACGGCAAGTCATAAATTGCACTGATTTATAATATCAGACAAGCCTGTATTGCAACTTGACAAGCAGAGGAGCCAAACACTAAAAAACATCCCTAGACAATCTTTAAAGCAAAACCATGGCGTGTGTAAACCTCCAACTGGAACACCCACACTCCAGGGGTGATTATTTTGAATCCACTAAATTTTACACAGCGTAGACAGAAGCGCTGAAACTTGGTCTTTAATCAGTGCTTGGAGCGGACTCCAAAATTGCAGGTTTTCAGTTGGAAAAAAGTTCATCCAGGGGGCAACTCAGACAGGTTTGGACCCAATTAGGTAAATACACCTCAAGTCAGACTTGGATAACAACCTTCTTATTATGTGGCATAGGCTTGTTAGCTGGGCCAACAAACACGAGTCCCTTGCTTACATCACCAAATTAAACTGCAATAGAGAGAGAGTCCTATTTCTTCCTAACGCCAGATGAGCCATTGAGGAGGGAGTGGAGGGGAAGGGAGGGAGTTGTTGCATTGTTTATAATACTGATAACCATCTTTTCAGAGCAAAAATACAAATTGAAAGTGAAGTAAGTGAACTTCAGTGCCTTATTGTTAAAGTACTGAAAACTCTGCAAGTGCTTTCAATAAAAAAACAGCAAAGTATGTGTTTCTCAAAGCTGCATCTTCAGCCGTTGACTTTAGCCTTTCACATTTCAAATGGAATCGGAACAATAGAAATCACATCAGATAATTGCCTGGTTTACATTCTCATCTGCAACGTTACAATTTTGTTTTGCTTTCTTAAAGAAAACCATTCCAAATAGATTTCTTTTATTTTTCTGACTAGGAAAAGCCAGAAGAGGGCAAACACCTTTTTTCAAGGTAAGTCCAATAGCAGGCCTGGTGCGACTGACTGGGCATACCGTGCATTTGCATGGAGTAGCACACCTGGGGGGTAATGGCAGCAGGAGAGGCTGCGGGGCCACGCCAGAGCCCAAATCGCCAACAGCCATAGAAGAAGAGAGTTGCGAACCACTAGCAGACCTCAACCAAAAATAAGGAGAAGCCACAGGCCAGCGGCGGCCATGGAACAGTCTGCCAGCATATGTCAGTGTGTGTGTGAGTCAGAGAGAGAGAGAGAGAGAGGAAGGAAGCCTGTCTGTGTGTGTGTGTGTGTTTGTGTGAAAGAGGAAGGAAGCCTGACTGTGTTTGTTTGCGTGTAAGAGAGGAAGGAAGCCTGTCTGTGTGTGTGTGTGTTTGTGTGAAAGAGGAAGGAAGCCTGACTGTGTTTGTTTGCGTGTAAGAGAGGAAGGAAGCCTGACTGTGTGTGTGTGTGTGTGTGTGTGAGAGGAAGCCTGATTGAATATGTGTGTGTCTCTGAGAGGAAGCCTGCCACACATATACACACACATCCTAGGCATGTTCCCATTCACACACACGCACAAACACACACACACACACACACACATACAACCCAGGCAGATTCCCATTCACACATATACACACACATCCTAGGCAGGATCCCATTCACATACACACATCCCCTCTTTCTCTCCTGCAGTCGAATCGTGTTGTCTACGGCCTAAGCCATTTTGCGCAAAATGGCGGCGCAAAATGGCGTCGGCCGTAGACAACACAATTCGACTGCAGGAGGTCGTTCCGGACCCCCGCTGGACTTTTGGCAAGTCTTGTGGGAGTCAGGAGGCCCCCCCAAGCTGGCCAAAAGTCCCTGGGGGTCCAGCGGGGGTCCGGGAGCGATCTCCTGCCGCGAATCATTTTTCCGTACGGAAAAACGATTCGCATGCAGGAAGTCGTTCCCGGACCCCCGCTGGACTTTTGGTAAGTCTTGTGGGGGTCAGGAGGACCCCGAAGCTGGCCAAAAGTTCCTGGGGATCCAGCGGGGGTCCGGGAGCGATCTCCTACGCTCCTGACCTCGGGGGACAAAAAACAGAATGGCGCCGGCGCTACCTTTGACCTGTCATATGACAAGGCAAAGGTAGTGCCGGCGCCATTTCTACAAGCACCGGAGGTCCGAGAGTAAAAGATCACACCGGGACCCTTCCTCTGGACCCCAGGTAATTTAAGGCATTTTGGGGGGGTTCGGGAGGGTGGGGGATTTATTTTAAAGGGTCGGGGTGGGTTTTAGGGTTGTTTTAGTGTGCCGGTTTTCCCGCCCTCCCCCCCACTGGACCCCAGGTAATTTAAGGCATTTGGGGGGGGGGGTTTGGGAGGGTGGGGGATTTATTTTAAAGGGTCGGGGTGGGTTTTAGGGATTTTTAGTGTGCCGGTTTTCGATTTACACGATTTTCACGATATTTAAAAAACCCAAATGGCGACGATCCGATTCCCTCCCCCTCCCAGCCGAAATCGATCGTTAAGACGATCGATCACATGATTCACATCTCTATCACCGATACGTCTATACCCTGAAGGAGTGATAGAACACTGCTAGAGTCTTCTCTACCCGTTGATCTAACCTTGCATAGGGACATCCCCATCTACTGTGAAGGGGTACAAAGGCTCCCACAGGGAACATCTCAGAACTAGATCAAAAGGGCCAACACAGCTTCAAATAAATAAGTTTGGTCAGCTGGCTTTAAAGGGAAAAACCTACTACGAAAATTAACAAACAGAAGGCAGAGAGCTCTTGCCTCCAGGAAATCTAACAATTCCATACCCTACAAAGGTGCCTGGTGATCAAAAGGACTAAGACAAGACCATATCAGTCTCCCACATGGGGGAGCAAAATCCAACCTCTCTTCTAACTAGTCTCTCTGAACCTCCTCAGCTAGTTAGTATGCTCCTTCTGGTAAGGAAACCAAGGGTTCCTTACACTTAGATCCAGTGTCTCTCTCTCTCTCTCATTTGGTTCTTCTGTTCCTCTTGTGAGTCTCCTTTTTGTCTGTAGGCTCTGTCCTTTCTTTTAGGCCTCTGGATGTGGCTGTTTGTGGTGAAGCTACAAGCCTCACCCTTCCATTACTTTTTTTTTTCTCCCACTCAACTTTATTTGTATTGCTTTGTTCCTATCCCTGCATCTGATGAAGTGGCTCTGTCCTTGAAAGCTCATGCCTCAATAAACTGGTTTGTCTATAAGGTGCCACCCACCTCATGTCATTTTCGCTACACTACGCTAACACAATTATTCATCTGAATATCTATCCCTGGGCTATTTATAGTCTTCTCCTTCTAGCTTTGATCCCTAAGACAGTAACATTTAAACAGCCAAGAGGGTGCATATGTACACATGTATAACGACTTGTGCTAGTAGACGCAACCATTTTATTATATATGTGTGTATAGATCCGCATAATATAAAATAGGTTGTACAAGCATATGTGTGCGCAATTTTATATGGACACGAGATCTGCATAATATAAAATAGGTGGTACAAGCATATGTGTGCACAATTTTATATGGACACGAGCATGTTCACGCAAATGCTGCCTCTACTGCGTAATTGGGGGAATTTTGGTACATACCATGCAAATGCAATTACCAGTTTCCCCAATCCATTCCCAGTTCACCCAGTTAGATAAGACTATCTAACCCCCCTCTTAATTAATAAGCCTCCCTTTTATCATTTTAGCCCCAACCCTTAAAATGTTGCTAGCTAACCTCATTTTTTTTGTTTTATTTGTTACACGCCATCCACAGCAGAAATAAAGTTACGCGGATAGGGATCCAAGCAAAAGCTGATCCACATAAATACCTATGCACTAGTTTCATCATATTTCCTGGAATGCCCATGCCCCGCGCAGACCATGCCCACACCCCACCCTTCTTTGTAAAAAAATATGTTTGTGCATGGACCGGGAGATATGTGCGTACTTGCACGTTAAAAAAACTGCACAGGGTGCACCAGCCTGATTTCTGCACGTACTTCCTGGCTTCGATGCACATGTGACTTTTAAAATTCGCCTTTGACTGGGTAGCACTTCCCAGCACATTTAGATCACTTTTCAAATGCAATGACACCAACTAAATGATGCAGTAGAAAAATCAAACTGGGAGGTATGGAATGCAGGAAAATAGTAGGGGTAGAGAACTTCAGAGATGTTTTCTTTTTAAAAAATACATCTTAGCATACCTATACTTCTATCTAGTATTAAATCACCCATGTATTTATCCTTCTAACTCCCCCCCCCCCTCCCCAGTCATCCATACAGTACTACATTATCTGGTATATGCTATATGAATGGTTACAAATAATTATAATTAAACACTTTCATGAAAAATCTTGCTTCTTGCAGATATGGTACAGAAAACTCCTTGTTATGCCCATCGGTCACAAACGGCTGTGACCACGTGTACTTACTTCGTGCATCGCCCTCCTGCCCTCCCCGGGCCTGCTCGCTAGGGGTGTGCATTCGTTTTCGACGTATTGTGAATCTGCAACGTATATGCCATATTCGTTGTATTTGTGGGGGTTCCGAAACGTATGGTGAACTCCCACGAATACAACGGATCGCCAATGAATAGGCCCGCCACCCTCCTGCCCCCCCCCCCCCCAAGACTTGCCAAAAGTCCCTGGTGGTCCAGCGGGGGGCCTAGAGCGATCTCCTGCACGCGGGTCGTCGGCTGCCAGTTTTCAAAATGGCTCCGATAGCCTTTGCCCTTACTATGTCACAGGGGCTATCGGCGCCATTGGTCGGTTGCTCCTACCATGTGACAGGGGCTTTGCCTCAGTGTGCACCTGGAGTTCCTGGACAGGTCATCTGGAACCCCAGGTCCAGGACCACACATCAGCAGAGACAAGCAGTAGCTCCCGCAATGTGAGTTAACTTTTATTCCATCTCTGACCCAAGAGTGAAAATACCAAGCCTTAAAAAAAATGGGTAAAGTATTGGGGTACCCAAATCTGGTCCCCTGAGCCAGAAACCCTCTGCCACAGGACCCTTGGATTCCTGAGCCAGAGGGATTCTGCACCAGGACTCCCAAGTCAGAGATGCAAAATTGCTGCGTGTGCAACTGTTATGTAGGCTCTATGGGGTGGGCACTTGCAGCACCACACTTTTATCATCATCTTGCAACGCTGGCTGTATATACAAGTAACACCGTCACCTCATGCTTCTTCCTCCTTCCCGCTGCTGTCACGAAGCTCCCGTCTGGCCAAAAATTCTGCTGCCAGCTGTTCTCAGGTCCTGTGCACCGAGATGAATCTGGCTAAGCATGCAGTGATAGCAACAGACCAGTGTACATGCAGTCAGCACTGCACATTGATAACATTTGTGCTACAGTAAGTACCCATCCCAAACAGCTTATCTAGCACATGCAACAAGTGGTGACAATAAGTGACTGCCTCAAAGAGACATGCTTTTTTGACTTTATGCCTGTCTAGTGCACGGTTTCAGTTGTTATGTACCCATAAATCATAGTTTATGTTCTTAAATCATGGTTTATACATGCTATTCTCTTTATGCACACATTTTCATCTTTGTATGCTTTTTTTTTTTTTTTTTTTTTTAATAACTCCTGATGCATTTGCATATTGTTAGCTTCCTGCATTAAACTTTTTTTTTTAGCATTAAAATTCAGTGCATATCTTTTACTCATGTCTTATTACATCAGACCCTATTTTCTTCCCCTTTTGCTCTCCTATTTTACTTATTTAGATTTTTTATATTCTGCTTTTTTTTATATTCCTGACTGCTTTCCCGACTCCTCTCTCAGGTTTTCCAAGTACTGTTACCCAACTTCGTCTTTCTGATGACTGAGACCGAGAGGATTTGCTTAAGGGGGGGGGGGGAGCTCACTAAGGGGGGTGATTGAGGCTTGGGGTGGGGGTTGGGGCACTGAGAAAAAGGTGGAGGAAGACTAAGGATGAAGCAGGAGAAAGGGGGAAATGTCAAGACTGAGAATTGAGTAGGCACACACAGCAAATAAAGAATACCATGTACTCCATAGAATACACCTTTCCTATCTTGAGAGAGACTGCATGGTACTGCACAATGAAATTCTCACACTCTCAAATCCTGCCATTTATGACCGCCGTCCTTCTAAGAGGACCATGTGTTAACACGGTTTCCATACAGCTAGGATGCACAAATGTTTTTCTGCTGGAACCCGGGAGCCGGAAATAGCACTTCAGGCTCATATGCAGCCAAGGCATCAGAAGAGCGAAACCAACAGGAGTGAAAGCAATGGGTCCGCAGGAAAAAAAAACTGTGGGAGGAAGTAAGAGACTCGTTGAGCTGAGAAAATGCAGCACTATATTTATGAACGCTGCATGGATTAATTCTTTCTTTACGTTCATATCGGGGGGTTTTTGTGTTATTTTTTTTTATTAAATTCACAAGAATTTATACATACAATTTCTGTTAAGTGAACAATGCATTAACTTGCCCGGGAGGATGCTACGACCTTATTGTACAACATAGTTTATCTAATGATAGAGCAAAAATGGTTGCAATTACAACACCAGGGATACTTAATAACTTACAGGTCTCCAGATTTCCTGAAATGTTCTAAGAATCTGATTTATTAAGGCATTTTTCCCATTCTGTGTCTAAGGGAGAAACAGCTTATTAAATCAGGACCCAAAGTCTTTTATATCTTTTGGCTGCAACAACTTCATATTTTTACATCAAACCTCCGATATTACAGCAAGCAAGTATCTCTGGGAAGGAAAGCATGCATTATTTTATTTCTTTAAAAAAAAATAAAATAAAATAAAAAGCAATCCCAATACAGTTTAGAAATCACTGCAAGAGTTCTCTTCCTAATGGATGAAGATATATGAAGTGTGCCAGGAGAAACCGTAATGCGCTCGTTATTTAAGTAATAATCCCTGAAAAATTGGTCGTTACTGGCAGTTAACAACTATTTTGTTAGGCAACGGCCTGAAGCAATGTTGTTAACAGCTAATACTGAGACGATTATTATGTTTTACAAAGCACAAGCGATGAGAGAAATGCTATGCTGGGAAAAAAAAAAAAAGCACGGTGACTGCAAGGCTGGAGGACCGAGCCAGCACTAACAGTTGGGCTGGCTAAAATATCGATGGGCCCTTGGGCTTCGGCCTGCTGTTTGTTACAGCCCGTCACGGTCACGGGTGCTCTCTCGCCCGCAAGAGCCAGGGGTGGCGAGAGAATACCCAGGAGTAAGCACCGCTGGTATTGCTTCCAGGACTGAAGAAAAATCCAAAGCTCTGCACTGTGGAATTAAAAAAAAAAAAAAAAGCTAGTGGCCAGCATTTCTACTCGGGATTCCCACACTCAGGAGCTGATGCAGTACAGTGTGCTCAGCCGAGCGCACTGTATAACCCGCACTCCGACGTGGGTTAAATAGGCGCTAATCTATCCCCTAATGCAATAGAGGGATTAGCGCCTATCTAACCCGCATCGGACGTGGAGTGAATGTAATAGCGCTCATCGCATGCAAATGCGTGTGATGAGCGCTATTACTCATTCACTCCAAATGCAAAAAAAATAAATGTGCGTCTCAGACGCACATTTATCGCTCAGCTATTAACGCCTGCCTGGAGCAGGCCCGTTATGAGTTTACCGGTGTCGGTCTTTATAACCGGCAGCCACGGCGGGGTCGCGTTAACTAGGAGGGGCTAAGGTCGTGCAAGCGACCCTAGCTCCTCCCTGCTAGCACAACTCCCTAATTTGGAATTGCATGGCGCCCCCTTGTGGGCTTCATGCGCGCGTTAGGAAAGCGGGCGCTGAATTTTCAGCACCCGCTTTCCGTGCTTTATATTGCATCGGCCCCTCAAAAAGGGTACCTCACACAAGTAATGAGATTCTGCCATGATCATTTTATATACTTAAAAGTTTTTTTTAGTATTTATGTCCCTACCCAGCCAGTGCAATGGCTTTATATTCTTAAGATATTTCAGTTTTTTGTTTGTTTTTTTTAACAGGAACCAGCCTAATGGCTCAGAGCTTTGGCACAGGAGGCATATATATATGCTTGTAAATAAATAAATAATCGAATGTGAATAACCTGAATTCGATTCCTGGTAAAGGATTTTCTGCTTTCCGGGTGGGCAGAAGCTGGGGGATGCGGCAGAGGTAGCATTCACTGCTCCTAGGGAGGAGGAATCCCAGTCATTGCACCATAGTGGCACCAAAGTGGCTGGATTTAAGGTCCAGAATTCCAGGGTCCTAGAGGGAGCCCTGGTAGATGGCCCCTGGCATACCTGGGAACTTTTGATTTCCTGTCACCCTGAGATTGTTGTGCGGGGTGGGGGTGGGGCAGTAGCAGCATGCCCACAAACTCTCTCTCACACTAGCACACTCACATGTTCACTCACACATATACCTGCTCATTCTCACACTCACTCACTCCTCCCTCTCGCCCATGCACATGCACTTTCTCACATACACACACATGTCTCTCCCTCTATCGTACACAGAGAGTGGATGCATAAACTTTCGCTTCCCTCCCTCCTACCCACATACATACTGACAGAAGCAATCTCCTTTTCTCATAAACACACAAAGAAGCATGCTCCTTCTCTCTCTCACACACAGACAGAAGCACCTCCCCCATCTCATATACACATACACAAAGTACCCTCCCTCCTTATCTCACATACACACAGCACTCTCCCTTTTTCACATACACACACAGAAGCACCCTCCCTGTCTCACATACACACACAGAAGCACCCTCCCTGTCTCACATACATACATACACACAGAAGCACCCTTTCTCCCTCTCTCATACACACCACACACACACAGAAGTACCCTCCCACTATCGCATACACCCAGAAGCACCCTCCCTTTTTCACATACATACATACACACACAGAAGCACCTTCCTTTTTTCACATACATACACACACAGAAGCACCCTTCCTCCTTCTCTCTCATACACACCAGACACACACACAGAAGAACCCTCCCGATCTCTCATACATTCACATACACAGAAGCGCCCTCCCTCACTCATACACAGAAGCACCCTCCCTGTCTCACATACACAGAAGCACCATCTCGATCTCACATACATACACACATAGAAGCACCCTTCTTCCCTCTCTCTCATACATACCAGACACACACACACACAGAAAGCCCTCCCAATCTCACATACATTCACATACACACACACAGATATACACAGAAGCACCCTCACAATCTCTCATACACACATAGCACCCTCTTGATCTCACACACACACACATACACACACAGGCCCCCAGCTGAGCAGCTCAAGTCTTCGGCCCTGCTGGCCTGGTCTTAGGTGGCAGCCAGTGGCTCCCATCTTCGGTTCTGCCAGCCTGGTCTCTAGTGGTGGCTAGCGGCTCCTGTCTTTGGTCCTGCCGGCCTGGTCCATGCTTGTCTCGCTCCTGTTGCATGGCCCCATGCTTCTCCTCATCCTCCTGCAGCATGGCTGCTGAAGCTTCTCCTTCAGGCCTGCACTGCTTCAGCCATTTTTTCTGCCTGCCCTGCAGCAGGCCAACACCTGCAGCAGGGCAGGTGTTGGCCCGGAGACCTGGCAATTCATTCAGAATTCTGGAGTCTCTGGGCCAAATCCAGAGAGCTCCCAGGTATGACCCCTGGCCTGAGCACTGTCACTGCAATGGCTGGATTAAAGTAAATTGGGGGGGGGGGATACAAAATAAGGGAAGGAAATCCCTGCACTACTTGCACATGAAGTCCTATGCTGCTGGATCCCCGTCTTGGTTCCAGTTTAGCTAGAAGCCCAGAGGGGCAGGAGGAAACTGCAAAGGCCTCTGTCCCTTTAACCCCCCCCTCCAAAAAAAAAAAAAGAAGACATGTTTTACTTACATTGCATAGAATTCTAGGGTTTCATTAATTAGAAAAGTATTTATTATGTCCTCCTAGATGTTGTGAATGGAAGCAAATACAAAATAGAATCTTTCTTAACTGGTTTTCATTACCTCATCTGGCCACAGAGGTCACCTTAAAACTAAAGCATATTTGCATCATTGTTTTGACAGAAAGATGCTCTGATGACCCAAGAGCATCATGATTAAGTCATATGGTGCAATTTGCTCTTCCAGTAATTTTTTTTAACATTGGTAGAAAGTTGCAGTACCTTTAACATATCAGGAAAGCCATGCAGCCATCTCAAGGGCCAGTGCCAGGGTTGGTATAACACTAATGCCCAATGCTTGCTTGCAGCTGTGGCAGAGCAGCAAAGTTATGCAAATTAAGGCTGCAGTGACTTGGCAGCAACCTGCAGCTCATCATGAACTGACTCAGCAAGGCTGACCAACTGCATTCATTCAGCTTGTGTTGACCTTTGCTGCTGCACCAGTCTGTTATGGTTTCGAGGTGTTTGAGTGGATTCTTGGGTACTGTGGAAGATGACCATGCTCACTGGGAGGAGCCCCATGGGGAGCCACAGTACTGGGCTAGACTCAGGATGCACAAGCACAGAGTTTTGTCTTTTATTGTACAGCTGATGTATACCACCAGAGGTGGCAGTAGTGAGTTGATCCAGAGGTAACAGTCCAGGGACTCTCGGCAGAGGGGACCCGTCTCATCAAGATGGTATAGGGATGTCCAGGTGTAGGTTTCCCAGCACGGCAGAGCTGTAGATGAGACAGACTGAGAATTAGATTAGTCACTAGATGGTAGCTGTAAGGTTGATGATTCCACCAGGCAGAAGTAGATGGTAACAGGCACCGAGGCAGGGAGAGCAGGCCCTCGAGGAGTGAGTACCTGATCCCAGTAAGGCACCTGAAAGAAAGCAGAGGGCCCCCGAGGAGCGGGTACCCAGGTTAGCGTATACCCCGAAGGGCAGAGAGGGCTTCCAGCGGCAGCAAGGAAGCGGCAGAGTAGCTTAGACCGGACGAGTCCAATCCTTGCTAACTCAATGAGCTAGAAAACAAGCATAGGCTAAATACCCAGATGGTGTGATGTCACTCGAGGGGGACGCCCCCGAGGTTCCCGCCATGATGTGGATAAAGATGTGGGTGGCATGCACGCATGCACCCTAGGAGGCCCTCAGGAGAAACATGGTGTGAGGCTTTGCCATAGCTGTTCTGGGGACGCCGGAGAATGAGGAACCTCATACATTGCAGCAGCCATGTATCAAGAGGAAGCCCAGGATCAACCTTGCTGATGCTTGGTCCTGATAAACCTTACCAGGCCCTTCATCAATGCTGCTCTGTCGAACAGGAGACAACACTTTTCCCTGAAGCAAATCTATTCAGGCTCCTATGAAATTAATTCTTTGAGCTGAAAGGAGGTTTGACCTAGCAAATTTGACCAGGAATCCCAGGGACTGAAGGAGACAAAAGGTCTCCAAGGCTCTCATGGACCCATCAAGGTACAGAAACATGAAGGAAAAAAAACATTTCATCTTGAACAAGTTAGGTTCAATTTCCCTTTCCAGAACAGGGAAGCAAGAAATTCTTTACTAGTTCCAACAACTGTATCTCCATGGGCTGAAGAACCCTCTGCGTTCGAGTTGGAGAAGAGATGGACCCTTCAGAAACAACAGATCAGTTCATCATCACTAAGGGCAGTCTTTACAGCTATGGAGAATCTCTATACCATAGCAGCTGTGTTAGCAGCTGCCAGCTCCAAGGCACTCCACGCCAATTGCATCAATACTTCCCGGCGAGCGGCATCCTGGTTCATAGATGGCACTACCTATGCCTTTTGTCATGCCCTAACCTCGGCAGGGACCAACGGCACAGTGCCGACTTTTTGGCTCTGAGGGAGAACAGCATTGAAAAGGGGTCCCTCATGTTTGGGTGCTTTTGGTACCTCATCCGGTGCTGCAGTTTTCCAGGCCATGCTCAGCCCTGACTTGAGGTGGATTTGGGAACAGATGCCACCAGAAAGAATTGGGGGGGGCTTACTGCATATGCGGGATCAAGTTGAGGATTACCATCTTCATTCCCTTCATTGACAGCCTGATGCTGCCTCATTCCTAGTCAAGGAGTGGCCCCACTGCTCAGGCCAGCACCGAGGCTTGGAGTTCTTACCAGCTGGCGCCCTTCTGTCTCTGTCTTGCAGGGGTGATAATATCAGGCCACAGCTGTAAAAGGTGGAGGAGTCATGGATAGCAGATGGCATGCTTATGCATAATGGACATCTAGTGCCCATAGGTGCAGGAATTGATGTTGCTCAGGGTGGGCTTCCTGGCCTTGGACTTCTGCACACTCATCGTAACTTTTACTTTTATTACAACTGAAAAGTTCTGTTTAAAGGGCTGATGAGGCAGCAGCAAGAAGAGAGAAAAGCAAAGGGGCAGCAACAAGGCAGAAGGCCAAAAACTGAAAAAATTTAAGACAGAGACTGGAACACGTTTGTGCAGTAGCTGGAAGAAGAAAGAGTGAAGGGTTTAAGGGGCAGCATAGCATGTGGGAACTCCCGTGCATGCTCAGTAAAGTTTTACCGAGCTCTTTGAGCTGGGTCTGTGTCACTGCCATCCAATAACATCACCCACATGTAATAGTTTATTCATGCCTGCTTGTGGACAGAGAAAGGGCATTATTTAAAAAAGCAAAAAGGACATTTCTGCCCATTTTAAAAGGGCATTAAGTCTTCCAATCCTCTCCCTCTCAGCTGCTCCAGTCAAGACAAGCATTACTAGAAATCTCTCTTAGATATCTTTTTTTTATTTCATTTCTTATGTTCTGCAATGAAAGTCCACCAATGTTAATTGTGTTTAATAAGCCTTTTCCCCCCATAGACACACAATGGGAAAAAAGGTTTAGTAAATTAGGCCCTTTATTTGTAATTAATGCTTGAATAACTTTTCTGCAAGGTTTTTGACTTTCAGCTTTCTTCGTGGAACAGCAGCAAAATTCTTCCAACCAGACTGGCCCAATTAATATATAAACAAATACATAATTACATAACTGCAGCCAAGCTCGACAAACCCTCTAAAACTGCAGCCATTGCTGTGGTCAGCTATGACTCTTTCAAATTTATACCAGAAGCATGGAAAAATGAAACAAGCAAAATGTTGCAAGCATACAAAGTGCTATTAAAGTGATATAAACAATCAATAGGACACGGAGAACTGAAGGTCCCCCTTTCTTTTTTTTTTTTTTTTTATAAAGCATGTATGAGGTATTCTTTCTTATGCTGGCAAATATACTTTCTGAGGCACAAGCTAGGAAGAAAAAATGTTTTGCGAAATATGTTTTATGCATTTACATTAAAAAGATCACAATGCTTACATGTTTGATTCTTATGTATAGCGTGTTCTTGTTTCAGGGATCCCCATGTTGGCCCTGCCAGCAGAGTACTGGAGAAGGCTGGGCGCAGAGCGATGCACTATGTGTCACACTATCTGGGGAATCAGACCCCTCCCCACCACCACCACAACATACCATAGATCTGCTTTAAGTTTGATGAACTGCTCCTCTATTCTGCTTAATTGCTCCCACCTAGTATTACACTGTACTGGACTAAGTTTAAATCCAATTAAATAAAAGAACAGCTTTGCATTGACTTTGTTTTAGGAAGCCTCATCAATTTGTGTTATGTAGTTAACGGGAGGGAATCTACAAACCATTATTTAAACATAAAATACTGCAGGCCCATGTTGATTATCTCTCTGTGCAGGCCTCAGAAGTAACCGGAAGAGCTACTGCATGACTATTAAATAGCATGCTGCCATTTGATAGGTTGAAGCCGGTATTTTGCATTCGTATTGTGACAGGACCTCCAGACATGGTTCACATCTTTGAGTAAGGACTGGAGGAGACGGGGTAGGAAAGCCCTAAGGTTCACTCGCTGGAAAAATTGGGAAGGCAAAATATTATACGTGCAATACCTGTACATTGCCACCAGATGACAAAATAAATGGTAACTGAACAGCTTGTATATTGTATAATAGGAATGTTCTGGATGAAGTTGTTAATAGTTCTGGCTCCTTTAAGAGGGTGATAAGAGTATTCACTAGGGGAGTGTTCAAGAGGGTATATAATCTGGGTACAAGGGTTGGCGAGAGGGGCAGGAGATGCAGGAGATTCAAGGTGACCCGGGCTTAATTTGTGGGGGAACGAGGTAGAATGCAGTTCTGGCACTTCTTTTCAGGTTTAAGAGGCAGAGCAGCAGGGGTGTTCTCCTCCAGCCCCTCCCCTCCAGGGAAGAGAAGGGGAGGGGCTGAGCCTGGAGCACACAGAAAAGAGAACAGCCACTCTCCTCCCTAATCCAGCCCCTCCTCTCATGTTCCCCCCTCCCCCCACTTCTCCTCCTGTATTGCAGAGGACAGATGGGGAAGGGATAATACTGACATGTATCAGTAGCAGAAGGAAGATGCCACCAACAGCTTGGAATGTTACTCAGCTTCTGAGCCTTGCTATTATAAAAAAAACAAAAAAACAGAATTCCTGAAAATTTGAAGCCCATCATATAAGTGACCCTTTTCGAAAAGCCCACAGTATGGTCACCATTTCTGCACTACATAAATCTTGGTTTTGCCTAGGTAATACCTCATTGTATTTCTCCATGAATGCCTCAAGTCTCTCTGACATACTGTGTGTTTGGTATCAGAGGTCAAGGGCAGATCAGTAACTGCAGCAAAACTGTTCAGATCCGGCATCCTTAGCTCTGTTTACCTTTTAGTGAAGAACCTAAAAAGGTAAGAAACGCCATGCACCACCCACAGTGACTAGGGATGTGAATCATTTTTATGATTCACTTACCCCTTCCTCCTCCCACTGCCTCCCCCTCTATTGTATATACCTTCCTCGTTTTTCGTTTCTATATTCATTTTCGTTATTTGGCTTAAACTATTTTAGTTATTTCCTGTTACAACCTGCTCCATGACCTGTTATATATACTTTTGTTTCACTACTTGTTCTATGTATCATTGTTTCGTTTCAATGTAAACCGGGGTGAAGGCATGCGCTAAACCTCGGTATATAAAAGCTTCAAATAAATAAATAAATGATGAATTAAAATATTGTACGATATTTCTTAATTCGTCATATATCGGTAAAATCGATAAACAATCGCATTTCCCCCGAATTTTCATTCAAAATCGTTTTTCGGCTTAGTGCGCACTAACGGGGGTTAGTGCGTACTAAGCCGAAAAACGATTTTTGACGAAAAAAAAAATGCCACACAAACCCCAAAGCAAAAACGATCTGGCACCCGATGCACATCTCTAACAGTGACCACTCTGGGTTGCAAGTACCTGGTGGATCCACTGAAGTAGATCTATTTCCTGTTTCTCCCAAGTTTCTGTTTAAGCCATTAATGAATTTAAAATCCAGTCTATTCCTACCCACAATCTAGCACCCTATTCATTTACCCAACCTTCTGATCCCACAAAGCTATGTGGTGCATCAAGTGTATGCATAACCTTATAACACAGGCTTCTCAAATGTTCTTATCTCCTACTTTTCTTGAGATTAAAAGAAAGTCGGGGGTGAGGAGAGAGAGAGAGAGTGAGAGATCTAAGCAGTACATAAAATATCACTAATGCACAAACCATGAAATAACTTTGAGATTCAGATACCCAAGATAACAGCTATCTGTTTGTTCTAGTACTCAGAAACTTAGTAGGCACGTAAACTTTCTCTCTTGATATTCCTTGCATTGCAGAGTTCACAGCCCTCCCTATAAACTACTGTACTGATTTCTCTGAGTAACTAAGAAACACAATTGACATATTTGGAGTCCTATTCAGAGCTCTTTACAAGGACTGTCTAAACAATGTCTCTTTCCCACTGCGAGTTCACCACGGTCTAAAAGTGATGTTTGCAACTCATCAACATCTATTCTATGACAAGTTATAAATATAGGCAAGATACCCACATTTTTTTCAAAGGAGCATTCACTGCAATGAAAACAGATGAATTCTTTCTGTTTAGATTATTCGCTTCACTATTTGGCCCAATTATTCTTCCTACTTGAGCAATCATGTGGTGCTTGTTTGAGAAGAAAGAGGTAACAGCAGCTTATCGTCTTGAGAGCTGAGAACGAACAGTGAAACATCAGCGGCTGCGCTGAAGAACTGCAGTTGGTTCCCATTGTGCTAAATTCATGCTCTCCTAGCAGCAAAAAGAATGAAAATCACCGTGTCCTCTTCCTGCTCAAGACGACTTCTTTGGAACTAGCAAAACCTCATGAAAACCAGGCCCAAATTCAGGCCTGTGGGCTTGGTCACTTGACCATGCTCAGCACATATTTCTTCCCTCGCCTGTACCCTCCTTTCGGCTTCCTTACTCCTCTGACTTTCGGTGAGTGTGCCCAACAGGCGTTTGGGTCTGTTTAAATTGATACAGGCAGGGGCGAGACAGTCAGAGCCAAAGGATTAATGGTAAGAATGTTAGAGAGAGGAATCTCATCCCATTCCTCATTCATAGAAAGGAAATGTGAGAAAGAAAAAAATTATGCAGTCTGTTTTATGTGTAAAAATGGCAAATAGCATTATTTGCAATAGTGCACGCAGTTTGTCATTTTAGGACACGAAGCGGACTTCGCTAAATTTTTTGGGTTTGCAAATTTTAAATTATTTCATGTGATATTTTATTTAAATGAATAGTTATGTGTTGCTGCGATACAAAATTTTACAAAGCAGCTCTTTAACTATCAGCACATAGTAAAACTATGTGCAAAGTTTGCTTTGTAAAGCCTTTCTCACAAAAAAAAAAAAGTACTCCACTCAGTGAAATGTAATTAAAGTTTTTTGAGGAAAACTTTGCAGCAAAACTATGCACACAATTTTTCTACTGGGCTCTGGTGAATGTAAATCCTGGTAGAAAAGCAGTATACTCAAATTCGCAAATAGTGTGAAAAATTTGACGTACGTTAGTACATCAGCCCCCTAGAACCTTACGTGGCATTGTTGTATCTTACTTCCCTTACAATAAAATAGTATCACAGCGCAGACAGTCACTGGGAAGTGACAGAGCACAGAGATGTGCAATCCTCTGTGACTTCACAGAGGGCACTGTAATCTCGAGTCACAGAGGTATATCACGGCACAAGAGTCAGATCACTGATGCAGTCAAAATGTGCTTATGCTATACTGTGGTAAAATCCATCCCAGCTTATGAGTGTGCTAGCCTTGTTTATGATTATACATTTCTCTCCTAGCTTTCCTTTCTTGAAATAGAGATAGAATAAATAGATATGGATAAACTGCTCCTTAATTACGCTGGATACTGAATGGCAGGAGGCGTTGTCTGAGAGCGGTAAAGGGCCACCCAGAGGAGAAGAGCAACTGCAGAAGGCAGGTAAACCTCAACACAGTTCTTTCACATTAAATAGTACTGAGCTATTAGGCTAAATTAAAACCCACTACTAAAAACTGCAGAGTTCACATGTATGCTATTGAATATTATCACAGTAACCTGCCCTTCAGGCATGTGGAGCCAAGGATGAGATATGCTATGCATGCAGTAGACTCCTTAACCTGCCCATCGAATCTGTTGGTCCTTGCTGAACTCATCACCATCATCACCTTGCTAGACACAGCTCTGGTTTTATTAGCCTCGATAAACAGGTTCAAAGTTCTGCTTTCGAAATAGTTTTGCTGTGAAGACCAAATGGGAGAAAATGCTTTCAAAAAAACCAAGTTCATGAAGCACTGCTTGACAAGACTGTATTTAGCAAAACCTGAACACACAACTTGATACAAGTTTAGAAAATATTCCTACATGCACCAAAACCCTCTGTGATAAGAAACACAGACAGCTATACATTAAAGCAAGTAGGTGAGTCATACTGTACACATCTGTCTTTCAACTACCCCCCACCCCCTCCATACTTTTTCAACATCCCCAGTAAACATTGCATTGAACTCATATGTGAATCAGTCTAATCTTTTTACCACAGCTGTATGCTCTTTCGGTAACTTAGCATTCTTTAGTTTGGTAAATTCATCTGAATTATTCCCTTTGTCTGAGTCTCAAAACAACTTCTGCAATGAGGACATTTGTCCATTAATGTATAATAAATACACTGGGGATAACTGCCCCTGTAAATATCCCCGATGAGATCTTAGTTGGATTACTTTGTACGATTCTGGAGATCACGCCTTCAAAAGGATATAAATCAGTTAGAGACGGTCCAGAGGTTGACTATTCAAATGGTCAGTGATCTTCGTTTTAGAGCATACAGGGACAGGCATAAAGATCTAAACATGTATACCCTAGAAGAAAGGAATGATACAGACGATATGAAAGAGACATTTAAATATCTCCCAGGAATAAATGCACAGGAGGCAGGCCTCTTTCAAAGAAAAGGAGGCTGTAGAATGAGGGGTCATGGGATGAGAGTGAAAGAGGGTAGGCTCAGGAGTAATCTAAGGAAATATTTGTTTGCAGAAAGGGTAGTGGATGCACGGAACGGCCTCCCAATGGAAATGGTGGAGACAAAAATGGTAATTGAATTCAAGAAAACATGGGATAAACACAGGGGATCTCAGAGGGAGTGAAGGGACTTGTAAAACTAAGTTAGTTGGGCAGATGGGCAAACTAATAGGCCATACCTTCTTTCTGCCGTTACGTTTCTATGTTTCTCTATACTAGGTCTAGTATAGTAATATAATCATGGTACATTAAGTAACACATTGGAGTTGGAATAGCAGGATTCTGTAGAATTTTAATTTATGATTGGGCTCATTTACTTTAAACTGAAACCAACCTACAGATTGAACTTTTTTAATATAACTCAGTTTTCACAAAAACACTATCACACTAGAAATACTATGAGATCTCTATCTCACATACTGAAACTGAGCTCGCACTCGCAATAGTCTTTGTATAACAAATAATCAGGTCATATCATAAGAACATAAGAAAATGACATACTGGGTCAGACCAAGGATCCATCAAGCCCAGCATCCTGTTTCCAACAGTGGCCAATCCAGGCAATAAGAACCTGGCAAGTACCCAAAAACTAAGTCTATTCCATGTTACCATTGCTAATGGCAGTGGCTATTCTCTAAGTGAACTTAATAGCAGGTAATGGACTTCTCCAAGAACTTATCCAATCCTTTTTTAAACACAGCTATACTAACTGCACTAACCACATCCTCTGGCAACAAATTCCAGAGTTTAATTGTGCATTGAGTAAAAAAGTACTTTCTCCGATTAGTTTTAAATGTGCCCCATGCTAACTTCATGGAGTGCCCCCTAGTCTTTCTATTATCTGAAAGAGTAAATAACTGATTCACATCTACCCGTTCTAGACCTCTCATGATTTGAAACACCTCTATCATATCCCCCCTCAGTCGTCTCTTCTCCAAGCTGAAAAGTCCTAACCTCTTTAGTCTTTCCTCATAGGGGAGTTGTTCCATTCCCCTTATCATTTTGGTAGCCCTTCTCTGTACCTTCTCCATCGCAATTATATCTTTTTTGATATGCGGCAACCAGAATTGTACAGAATTGAAGTTGTGTCTTTCTTTTCCTTGTTTACTCCAATAGAAAGATAACCCTCTTATCTTTTTAAAGCTATCTGGTTGTTCATTTCATCAATTTTATAAACCTTGTTTAATCACTAACATGAATTACTCACTTGCAACTGAAATTTGAAATCAAACTCAACCCTAGCAAATTTCTGCCTGGTTTGAAACAACTCTGTAAATCCAACAGAAATCCACTTTGAGTTTTTTAAATCCATTTCGGATTTCTTAAAAAAGAATTTAACTAATCAATTTACTAAATCGTCAACATTTTTCATTTTCTAATTGTTCAACCAACCTAACTGAAGAAGTTTAAATGTCTATTTATTTGACTTGATTTATATTTCATACTCTTATGCTACTGTTGTTTTTGGCCAGTCGTGGGTCCGACCTGCGGCTGGCTGCTCTTACCTCCTGCCCGGACTTGGAGGAGGGCCACCAATGCTGCGGCAGACCCCCGAACGGAAACATGTCAGGCCGTTGCACAGGCACATGCACGCACGGCTCAGCCCCATTTAAAACCACTGCGGTGCCTGCTGATGAATTCACAGGCTTTCCACTTTTAAGGCCTGCTCAGACTGGCCTCAGACACCACAGCAATAGGTCGAACTCTTCTGAGTAGCTGATTGCCTCGCTGTACCTAGTTCCTGATCCTGCTTCTGTTCCAGTGCATGTTCCTGGTTCCATCCTGTGTCTTTAGAGTTCCTACGTTCCTGTTTTGTGCTTCCTCGTCCATCCTGTGTCTTCCTGCTGTTCTGCCTTGCCTCCTTCCCCCTGGATTGACTTCTCGGCTTGACCTCAATTCGGATCCCCGGTTTGTCTTCGTTTGGATTCCTGGCTCAACCTCGGACTGCTTCTTGACCATATTGACTTCTGCCTACCTTGTGACCTCTGCTTGCTCCTCTTCTTGCTATACTCCACCTGCTCTTGACCTTGGCCTGCTCTCATCTCTGCTGTCTGCTGCCTGCCCTGACCTCTGCTTTAACTGACTTTGTTTTCTTCCTGCTGGCTACAACCTCTTCTGTGATGGATTCTTCTCTTGCACCTAAGTCCAGCCGGCCCTGGCACCCAAGGGCTCAACCTAAGGGGAATAAGGGCTGGTATTGGTGAAGTTCCTGTTGGGCCTCTGCTCTGGCCAGCTCCACCTGCCTATGGTGAGGACCTGCAGGGCTGCTCCCTGTGGGTAGCATCAACCTCAACTCATTCCAAGGGTCCACTTCCGCGACAACTAGAAGAGATGAGCAAACCTGAATATGTTCCCAATTATTTCTTTAAAATATTTGATATATATATATATATATAGAGAGAGAGAGAGAGAGAGATGAGTTCCATATTCAGAAGCATTTAGCCAGATAACTCAGAAGTTATCCGTCTAAATGAATATTTGGGCACTTATTCAACTAAATTCTAGCCAGATAAGTCAAGGGCCTTCTGGAGGCATAACTGATCAGTCTGTACACCTGTCCTAAAGTTAACCAGATAAACTTATCTGGATAAGTTTAAGATAGCCAGATATATTCAGTGGTACAGCCACACCACTGAATATATAGGTTTAGCCATCTCTCTAGCCAAGCCACACAGCAGCTGAATATAGATCTCATATATAGATGTCACAGGGGCTACCAGTGCCATTGGTCAGCCCCTGTCACATGATAGGAGCACAAGATGGCGCCGGCCATCCAGTGCTCTTACCATGTGACAGGGTCCGGCCAATGGCACGGATACCCTGTCACATGGTAAGGGCAAAGGGCCATCGGCGCCATTTTGATTAGTGGCAGCCGACAGCCCGGGAGCGGGAGGACGGCCCGGAGTGGGAGATTGCTCCCGGGAGTAGGAGATCACTCCCGGGAGCGGGAGATCGCTCCCGGGACCCCCACTGGACCACCAGGTACCTGTAAAACGTTTTTGGAGGCGTCGGGAGGGTGGGGGAAGCTAAGGGGTTAGTTTTAAAGGGTCGGGGTGGGTTTAGGGGTTATTTTTGTGTGTCGTTTTTCCCGCCATCCCCCAAAATGATAAGGGAACCCCCATGATCAATATTGTGGGGTTTTCCTATCGTTTTGGGGGAGCCCCCGATTTCTGACGATTTTGAAATTATAGACGATATTTTCAATCGTCCGAAGCCCGATTCACATCCCTACTTTTCAATGCTTCTTTAGATTTCTGGAGGACTGAAGATAGGCAGATGTGATTCCTCTTCACAAAAGTGAAAGTATGAAGAAGACCGGAAACTACAGGCCAGTTAGTTTGACCTCTGTGGTATGGATATTGCTTCCAAAACAGAGGCATGCCATTTCTGGAATCCAATGGATTACAAGATCTGAGGCAATATGATTTTACTAAAGTAGGTCTTTTCAAGTGAATCAGAACAATTCCTTTGACTGGGTGACCAGAGAATTGGATTACAGGAGAGCGCTAGAATGTAGTAGGGGTTTGCATTCATTTGCAATGTATTGGTAATCCGCAACGTATAGGGCCATATTCTTTGTATTCGTGGGGAAGCGAAACGTATCGCGATTCCCCACGAATACAACAAATCTTCACCTAATTATTTGGCCGTCTAAAGGAGTGAATTTAAACACCCCCATCCTCCTGACCCCCCCCCCCCCCCCCAAGACTTACCAAAACTCCCTGGTTGTCCAGCGGGGGGTCCGGGAGCCATCTCCTGCACTCACGCCGTTGGTTGCCGGTATTCAAAATGGTGCCAATAGCCTTTGACCTTACTATGTCACAGGGGCTACCGGTGCCATTGGTTAGCCCCTGTCACCTGTTATGAACAATGGATGGCCGGCGCCATCTTGTGCTCCTACCATAATTTTAAATACCTCAATCATATCCCCCCTCAGTCGTCTCTTCTCCAAGCTGAAAAGTTCTAACCTCTTTAGTCTTTCCTCATAGGGAAGTTGTTCCATTCCCCTTATCATTTTGGTAGCCATTCTCTGTACCTTCTCCATCGCAACTATATCTTTTTTGAGATGCGGCGACCAGAATTGTACACAGTATTCAAGGTGCGGTCTCACCATGGAGCGATACAGAGGCATTATGACATTTTCCGTTTTATTCACCATTCCCTTTCTAATAATTCCCAACATTCTGTTTGCTTTTTTGACTGCCGCAACACACTGAACTGATGATTTCAATGTGTTATCCACTATGACGCCTAGATCTCTTTCTTGGGTTGTAGCACCTAATATGGAACCCAACATTGTGTAATTATAGCATGGGTTATTTTTCCCTATATGCATCACCTTGCACTTATCCACATTAAATTTCATCTGCCATTTGGATGCCCAATTTTCCAGTCTCACAAAGTCTTCCTGCAATTTATCACAATCTGCTAGTGATTTAACTACTCTGAACAATTTTGTGTCATCTGCAAATTTGATTATCTCACTCGTTGTATTTCTTTCCAGATCATTTATAAATATATTGAAAAGTAAGGGTCCCAATACAGATCCCTGAGGCACTCCACTGTCCACTCCCTTCCACTGAGAAAATTGTCCATTTAATCCTACTCTCTGTTTCCTGTTTTTTAGCCAGTTTGCAATCCATGAAAGGACATCGCCACCTATCCCATGACTTTTTACTTTTCCTAGAAGCCTCTCATGAGGAACTTTGTCAAACGCCTTCTGAAAATCCAAGTATACTATATCTACCGGTTCACTTTTATCCACATGTTTATTAACTCCTTCAAAAAAGTGAAGCAGATTTGTGAGGCAAGACTTGCCCTGGGTAAAGCCATGCTGACTTTGTTCCATTAAACCATGTCTTTCTATATGTTCTGTAATTTTGATCTTTAGAACACTTTCCACTATTTTTCCTGGCACTGAAGTCAGGGTAACCGGTCTGTAGTTTCCCGGATCACCCCTGGAGCCCTTTTTAAATATTGGGGTTACATTTGCTATCCTCCAGTCTTCAGGTATAATGGATTTTAATGATAAGTTACAAATTGTTACTAATAGGTCTGAAATTTCATTTTTTAGTTCCTTCAGAACTCTGGAGTGTATACCATCCGGTCCGGGTGATTTACTACTCTTCAGTTTGTCAATCAGGCCTACCACATCTTCTAGGTTCACCGTGATTTGATTCAGTCCATCTGAATCATTACCCATGAAAACCTTCTCCATTACGGGTACCTCCCCAACATCTTCTTTAGTAAACACCGAAGCAAAGAAATCATTTAATCATTCCGCGATGGCCTTATCTTCTCTAAGTGCCCCTTTAACCCCTCGATCATCTAACAGTCCAACTGACTCCCTCACAGGCTTTCTGCTTCGGATATATTTAAAAAAGTTTTTACTGTGAGTTTTTGCCTCTACAGCCAACTTCTTTTCAAATTCTCTCTTAGCCTGTCTTATCAATGTTTTACATTTAACTTGCCAATGTTTATGCTTTATCCTATTTTCTTCTGTTGGATCCTTCTTCCAATTTTTGAATGAAGATCTTTTGGCTAAAATAGCTTCTTTCACCTCCCCTTTTAACCATGCCGGTAATCATTTGGCCTTCTTTCCACCTTTCTTAATGTGTGGAATACATCTGGACTGTGCTTCTAGAATGGTATTTTTTAACAATGACCACGCCTCTTGGGCAAACAGTCTAACTTCAGTTAGTCAGCCTGAGTGACTCACTGCTCCCTTGATTAACAAATGTTGGTCCCTATTCAGACCCAATCACACTACCTCAACACCTTTCCAAGGTGAGTAACTGAGCTGAACTATTCAACTTTTTTACTTAGGTATACACTGCTCCTAGCTTATTTCTAGCTTCTGGCTACTTTTTGGGTTTGGTTTTTTTTTGTGGGTTTTTTTTCAATACAAGCACTCAGTTAGTATTAAATACAAACACTCAGTTCTTTAAAAGTCTGGATAACACTCAGTTCTGCAGACTTTTAAAAATAAACACACTACCTACTGCTACCTTATTGACTGACTAAAAATACAAACAGTCTAACTTGTTTATTCACTGCCTACCTACTGCTACCTTATTGATTGACTATTTAAAAATACAAACAGTCTAACTTGTTTATTCACAGCCTGACTATTAAAGGCACAAACACACATACTAAATAATATTCCCAAATAGTTAACTTTACCCCAATACTTTAAAAAAAGACAATGTCCCAAGTAAAAACTTACTGATTCCTTTCAGCCACCAGCAAGGTGATCCTCTCCTCTCAGTGTTCCCACTGGAATTTGCACTCAAGTGATCTGTTTGCGAGGAATGATGTGAACCAATTAAGTACATCTCCTTTGATCCCGATGTTTCTCAACTGTCGGTAAAATAGATTATGGTCAATAGTATCAAAGGCTGCTGTGAGATCAATTAGTACTAGGCAGTATCATTCATTAGAGTCAAAGCCTTGCAGTATGGGGTCAGTTAGGAATTGTAGGAGAGTTTCTGCTGAGCAATTTTTCTGAAATCCAAATTGGTTAGGATACAGGGTTTTATTGTCTTCTAGATGAGTTTCTAATTCGGTAAGCACTGCTTTTTCAATAATTTTTGCGATGAAGGTTAAGTTGGAGATTGGTCTGTAGTTGTCCCAGTTGCCAGATCTTCCTAATTTATTATTTTCTGTTATGATCAGGCTTGTGAACCCTTGGACCGATGGAAGGATGGTATACCTTAGGAGATGGATCCTGAGGTTCCCCCATCGGGAGGCGAGGCGGAACAGAAGATGTGACCAGCTGACCCTTAGCACTGAAGATTGAGGTAACTGTGGAGAAAGCGAAGAGTCGAGACATCGGAGAAGCCAACTGGGTCTTCGCCACTGGAAGCCCATGGTCCCCCCGGGAGGAGCCCATAGGGGGTCAGGCCACTGGGACTTAGGTGGACCTTTGAGAGGTTGAGGAGTCATGAGGTCGGTGCAAGGGCCAACTGGAGCTTCGCCACTGGAAGCCCGTGGTCCCCCCGGGAGGAGCCCATAGGGACCCGGACTGCTGGGACTTAGGTGGGCCCTTGGAGACGATGGTCTGGAAGAAGTCCAAGGTCGAGTGCCAGAGGGTCGTCGCTTACCAGTCCGAGGTCACACACCAAGGGATCGCTGCTTGCCAATCTGAAGTCACACACCAGGAATCACCGCTTGCCAATCTGAAGTCACACACCAGGAATTACCGCTTGCCAATCCGAAGTCAGATACCAAGGAATCACTGAGACGAGACAGGAACCAGGAAGCAAGGATCCGAAGCACAAGAAGACTCACCGAAGCAAGCAGACTCGAACAACGAAATAGTTGCCAAGTCAAGGAGTGAACAGAGGAAGTCTCCTTATTTACTTCCCCTGGTCTGGATCATTGGAAACAGGTATAGGCAAGTAAAAGAACAAGGTCCCTTTAAATCCTGTGAGGAGGCACGGCCTCGCACTTAAGATGGCGGTGGCCATCTTGGATTCTTGGCCATGGAGAGAAGCTGCCCGACGCCGCGAGGGAGGAGCAGGGACGGCTCCCAACCTGGCGGCCACCGCGGAGGCCCGCGCCAGAATGCGGGAACGACAAGGACTGGACTCCTGCAGCTTCCCCCAAGACGGCCACGGCGTTCTGCCATCTCGGGTCAGGTAGGGGGCCGCGGCCATCTGCAGCCGCAGAACACAACATTTAAGATTGGTTTTATGACTGCCTGTTTTAGAGCATGGGGCCTATGGCCTTCTGCAAGGGCAAGGTTGACTATTGTGATTATAGTGGTTATGGTTTGGATTACATGTTTCAGCAAAGAGGCTGGTATCAGGTCAAGTGGATGAGTAGATGGTTTTAGTTTATTTATGATTTTGCTTATCTCCAGCTTCAAGACTGTTTCAAATGATGACCAGTTAACAAGTGCACTGAAGTCGCCTGATGTGTTAATAGGGTAGGTAAAGATGATTTGCTGTTTCAACCTCTGGATTTTTTCAGTTAATGCTGTAGTGTAGTCATTACATGAAGATCTTGTGAAATTATTGTTCAAAGTTTGGAGAGTAGAATGGTCTTTTATTAGACTTAACTGTTTCAAACAGAAGTTTTGAGTTGAAAACAACTCCGTGTATTTGTTTTGCTTAATAGTCTTTTTTGGATTTATTCATTAGTGTTCTGTAGTGTGATAGGTATGATTTGCATCTTCTTAGAGATTTGTCAGTAGGTTTTTTTTGCCACAGTTTTTCAAGTTTTCTTAGGTGTTTTTGTGTTTCCTTCAGTTCTTCATTGTACCATGGGTTCATTTTTTTTTTAGATTATAATAATTCTTGTTTCAAGTTTTGGTTTGGATTGGGCTATACTTGTCTGCTATCTCATTGATCATTTTTTCCCACAAATCGAGAGCTTCATCGCAGCTGTTTAGATTTAGGTAGTCGATTTTGGTTTCTAATGCATTACTTAGTATTTCAGTTTTAATTTTCCTTCTGTTATGTTTGAAAGGTTTTGATATCAGGGCTAATTGCTGAGTGTTTTTTGTAAATTAGATTTGCTTTAATTAGAAGGTGGATGGACCAAGGAATTATTTCGTGATTAGTATTTATCTTGTAATTACCGGTATTAGAATTTGCAAACATGAGATCAAGAGTATTGCATGCTTTGTGGGTGGCCTCAGAGACGTGTTGAGTCCATCCTAGGGCTTCCATTGCTTCTAGGAACATGTCACAGGATATGGATCTTGGAGAATCATTTACATGAAGATTAAAATCTCCTAGTATTATTGTTGTTTCTGGTGTAGGGAATCCTTTTGTGAAAAGTTCTATTAAGGATGAGCAGTCCCTTTGGAGTAGGCCAGGAGGGCAGTATACCAATCCCATATTAATTTGTTTTGATTTTAGAATGGCTACTTCATAGGGAGAGTAGATTTCAGTTTTCTTTAGAGTTAATCTGAGTTCCTTTCTGCAGATTATTAGTAAATTACCTCCTTTTCTTTTCTGTCGTGGTATAATGAATAGATTGTAATTTGGATGCGTTAATTGGTTTAATAGTACATTGTCCTTGTCATTTAGCCAGGTTTCAGTTATGCAGAATATTGTTGGTTGTCAGTCATTAATAATATAATTGATTAGTGGCATTTTCCTTGAAATAGATTGTGCATTCAGTAGAAGTAGGGAGAACAGCAGGCAAGTCTTGAAATTTAGGTTTTTAGTGTTTGTTATGCATTTTAGTGTGTTTAGATTTTTGCTTTTGTTCTTTATAAGATCACCGGTTTTTTTCCTGTCCTGTTATTGGTTGTATTTTTATTTTTAATTCCATATTGGATTTTTGGGGTCCATTGGGGTCTGTTGGGTTCTGCTAGGGTCCTCCAGGGTTGTCCGGGTCCTTTGGGGTTTGCCAGGATCCTCTGGGGACCACTGGGGTCCATTTGAGATGTGTTTGGCATCTCCTTGGATCCACTGGGGTCCGCCAGGGTCCCTTGGATTTCCATGTGGTCCTCTGTCCTCTAGGGTTCTTTGTGATTCATGGTCTTCTAGGGCTCTCAGGGGACCCTTAGGGCCCTTCAGCATCTTCTGAGGTCTTCAGAATTCTTCCTAGGACCTCTGGTCTTCTGAGATCCTTCTGGGACCTCTGGGGTCAACTGGGGTCCCAATCCTGCAAGCCCTGTCTCAGAAGCCACATGCGCCCTAAAGTGACTTAACTGGGATAGAAATTGATTGAGGAGATGACAAAGGGTAATGGTAAATGGAGTTCATTCCAAATAGAGGGACACTACTAGTGATGTGCCAAGGGATTTTCATAAGCAATATTGTGGAAGGACTATTCAGAAAGGTTAGCCTTTATGTCTTTTTATGGACGATACCGAAATCTGCAATAGGGTAGATACCCAGGATCTTGTGACAAACATGAGAAGAGATCTAGCAAAGCCTGCAGAAATGTCTAGAGCCTGGCATCTAAGATTTAATGCTAAAAAATGCAGGGTCATGCAACTGGGCTGCAAAAAAAACAAGGAAGTGGTACAGCATAGAAGGTGAAATTGATTTATGCGCAAAACAAGAGTGGGATCAGGGGTTGATCGTATTTGATCATCAAAATGGCCAATCAGGTGGATAAGTAGACAGCAAAAGCCAGAAAGATGTTTGGCTGCATAGAGAGATATAGTCAGCAGGAGAAAGGAGATGATATTGCCGCCATATAAGTCCCTGATGAGACCCCACTTGGATTCTGGAGACCACACCTTCAAAAGGGTATATACTGGATGGAGTTGGTCCAGAGGGTGGCTACTAAAATGGTCTGAGGTATTCATTGTAAAGCATATGGAGACAGACTTAAAGATGTAAACATGTGTACCTTACAGGAAAGGCAGGATATGGGAAATATGATAGAGACATATAAAATCCTCCAAGGTACCAATGCACAGGAGACAGGCCTCTTTCATTGGAAAAGAGGCTTTTGAATGAAGGATCATGGGATGAGGGTGAAAAGAGGTAAATTCAGGAGTAATCTAAGATAATATTCCTTTACAGAAAAGGTGGTGGATTAATGGAAAAGCCTCCCTATGGAGGTGGTGGAGACAAGTACAATATCTTCAATACACCTGTGGTGTATCTTTTACTGCTGTCATGTTTCTATGTGTGTATACATATATAGTTAGATATAGATATAGATATTTACACACACACACACATGTAAAACAAATTAGGCATGAATAAATATTAATACCTCTGCTTTAAACATGGTTTAAAATGATTGTTTTGCTACTTTTCTATGCACTTGGAAAATAATTAAATAACTGGCACAAGTACTACTCTTGACACAGATGACCGGGGGTCTGCAACAGAAAATCTCCCTGAGATGGTCGGTTTTATGAACTCTTGGAGGTATAACTCAGAAGGAAATGATGGAGAAAAAGCTCTTTCAGTCACATGGCACCCTTGATTGGCATTCACAGTGTGTGCAATATGATGCATTATACCGTCTGTTCCTGTCACTTTCATAGTCCTGAAGCAGTGAGGAACACAATCTAATTTGAAATACTATACTGTATGCAGGTCATAAAAAAAAAAGTTGTTTTTGCAATGCACATTGCTGATTAACATGGCTGCTAACATGCTACATGATGTCAGATAAGGAGCATGTGGCCCGGCCCACCAAGACTACCCAGTTGCTCCTACCTACAATACTCCAGCTAAGGATATCTCCCAGCTGTCAAAGCTTGACTGCCTATGCTTCTCTAGCTCTGGCTATGACCCCCCTCCCCCCAACCTTCCCCTTATGATTGGCCCCTGCACCTGCTCATTGGTTTTTGATATTATCTGAATTGTTTTGTTTTTCTTATAACATTACAACTCTCCTACAGTATATTTTCCATGTCCTAGTCCCAAACACTAGAAGATGCTGAACATAAATAATGCCCTGGAAAGTTTTCTTCTTTTCTTTGTCAATGGAAAAGCTCTGTAGTAAAATCTGCTGCGGACATCCACAAAAGGAAGACATTTTCTCCTTGCTGTTGAACATTAAAGGGATACATTTCAAACGTATTTACACATGTAAATGGGCTTTTAGAGAATTACTTCTGAGAGTTATATGTGTAAAAATACGTACGGAAGGGATTCCATGTGTACTTTTATGCAAATGGAAAAGAGAGTTGGGCAAGGGAAAATCATTTACCGGCATCTTTTGATTTTCAAAAGTATGCACATAAATGTCCACATGGACATTAACAGCTACTCTCTAGCAGGCATAAATGTACACACCTATACCACACTAATTATCAAAGGGGACGTATGTGTTTAAGTCTGCTTTGAAAATCTGAGCTAAAATCTGCGTGTACTTTTAAATGTGAACTCCAGCCCTAGTAGGACTGTTATAAAATTACCCTCCCACTTAATGAAATAAAAAGTTATTGCTTACAAAGTTTTTGTTAACATTTGTTTTTACATGATGTAAATGGTAACATGTCTGTACCCTTTGACACTGTAGAGTAACGTGCATAAGCCAGTCAGGTTTTCAGGATATCCACAAAGAATATGCATGAGATAAATTTGCATATACTGAGTCTTCATGGTATACACATTTATCTCATGCATGCTCATTGTGGATATCCTGAAAATCTGACTGGCTGTAGGGTCTCCAGGACAGTTTTGGGAAGCCCTGCACTACAGGATGCATTTGAAAATGGACCATCAATCAGTTTGAGCTTTTATGGGGTTTTGGTGAATAAAGCCCTCAGAACTGGAAAATGTCAGCCGAGCAAGGCATATGGAGGAGGGGAGAAGGAAGGAGCAGTAAGGAATGTGGGGAGAGAAAGGTGTGAGAAAGAGGTCGTAAAGATACAGAGGTCCATGTTCAGCCACTTTGCAGCTCTGCAAGTTAGCTGGATAAACATATGCAGCTAATTTACCCTATAAATTCAGCGGTGCAGCCATACCAACTAATATGTCTGGCTATCCTAAAGTTAGCTGGATGAGTTTATCCAGCTAAGTGTAGGACAGGTCTATGGGGCGACCAGAGTTAGCTGGATAACTTATCTGGATAACTTAATTACTCCCCCGATACGCCTATACCCCTCCCACCACAGTGGCAGCCGCTATGGCCAAATATTTAAAATGGACCACTTAGCCGGACAAATCGGAACTTATCCAGCTAAGTGGCGCTGAATATCGGCCTCAAGGGGACTAGGGTTGCCAACTAGCTCAATGTGTCCTGGTTATTGCCCTAGTAGATGGACTTTCAGCTCTGTATTCCCTCAAGAAAATCGGAGTTACAAATCCATTTATGCATTGAGGTTAAATCAGGATTGGGCTTTTCTGCTCCTTATGGCATGGATTCAGTTGGCAACGGCTGCAGCATAGGTCATCTAAGCTAAGTGCACTTGCTAAAAAGGATCTCATGAGAGAACATTCTACTACAGTGACTGTCTTTTTTGCTAACACCAGTTTGCACAATAGAGACTTATGTATCATGTTAATTATTTTAATCACAACCAGTTACTGTAATAACACATTGTTACAACTGTCGCTGCCCAACGTCTCTACTCCACCCTCCTTACCTCTCGGGCGACTCCTCCCGCAGTTGACGGACGTTTGGCTGCCATGGCGTCTGCAAGCCGTCCGGACCGGCGTCCCCGGTCCGGCTTGGGCGTTGCCTCCCGCCATGCTGTCCAGCTGCCTTAGGGCACGCACGCCGCGCGGCCCTGCTTCAAATACTTTCTTTGGCGCGAACCTCAGGGGTGTTCCCCTGTGATGACGTCACGTATCCTGGATACAAAAAGCCTACGTTACTGCTAGCTAATCGAGTTAGCAACAGGTATTCATACTGGTGAACTCCTTACGGATGGGATTCGCTCTCAGTACCTAGCTACTCTGCTTCTCCATTATTGGGCTTACTCTATTTGGGGTACCCGCTCCTTGGGGGCCTCTCTTCTCTTTCAGGTCTGGAACCGGTACTCGTTCCTCGAGGGCCCATGTTCTCGGACTCGCTGCCTGGACTTCACTTCTGCCTGGAAGATACCGCTGCCTACACCATCAGTGAGTTACCATCTACTTCTCTCAGAGCTGTTCCCTGGAACCAGGTACCCGCTCCTCGAGGGCCTGCCTTTACTTCAGCTCCTGTGTTCCCTACCGAGAGAAACCGCTGTTTGAGTACTCAACCAACGAGGCTCTATTCCAGAACCCTGCATATACTTCATTGTACTCACTATCTCAGTTTCACTACAGCACAGCCATTGAGGAATCGCTGTTCCAGAGCCCTGAGGGACTACAAGCCCAGCCGGGCTTCATCTCTGCTCACTACTGCCACCTCTGGTGGCTCCTCAATACTGTTAATAAAAGATCTATCTGTGTTGTGTGTCCTAAAGCTGAGCCTGACCTGTGGCCCCTCACGGGACTCCCCCCCGTGAGCGTGGTCAGCAGCCACAGTGTCCAAGGGTCCACCCAAAACCTTACAAACAATATCACACATCAAGGTGATTATTTTCATCAAAGCCAGTTATTGTTCTGCTACATCATGTCACTTCAGCAAAAATATAAAATAGCAGTAGCAAAGAATTATGTCACTTATTATATCGTAATACATTTATAGCAATGTGATTTGGCATCAACAGGAAATAACTGACACTATTCTATATAATGTAAAACAAAATGGGGCAGATTTTAAAAGCCCTACGCATGAAAATCCAGCAGGATTTACGCGCGTAGGGGGGGTTACGCGTGCCGGGACTATTTTCAAAAGGCCCGGCGGAGCGTGTAAAGCCCTGGGACGCGTTTAAGTCCCGGGTCTTGAAAAAATGGGCAGTCCGTGGGCAGGGTGTGGACGGGGATGTCTGGGGGGCGGGGTCCGGGCATGGCCAGAGGCCTCCGTATGGCCGTTGGCCAGGGGATTGTGCACCGGCACTCGGCTGGTACACGCAAGTTACGCCTGCCTCTGGCAGGCTAAACTTCAACAACAAAGGTACGGGGGGGTTTCGGGCTGGGGGCGGGACAGGTAGGGGAAGGCAGGGGAAGGTGGAAGGGAAAGGAAAGTTCCCTCCAAAGCCAGCTGGTCTCCCCGAGGGCTCGGCGTGCGCAAGTTGCACTAGTGAGCACCCCCTTGCGTGCACCAACCCCTGATTTTATAACATGCGTGTGGCTGCGCTCGCATGTGATAAAATTGGGCGTACATTTGTGCACGCCGGGTAGCGCACACAAATGTAGGCCGCGTGCGTAACTTTGAAAATCTGTGCCAATGGTTTTTCATATGTCTTTCCAAGTAATTTGTCTAATAACAATTCCTTTGATATGTCTTTGCATGAAACAAGATTCAGAGGCACTCAAAAATCAGGTGATACAGAAATGTAAGACGACACTCAATATGTGAAGTATTTGCTCTTCCTGAGAAGGTGATGGGTGCCTGGACTACCCTACCAGCAGAGATAATAAAAATAATAATGAAAGCAGTTACAGAATGCAAGCCTGCTTGACACAAACAGAATGAATGTAAAGGCAAGGGAGAGAGATAAAAAAAAAACCAGAAGGTAATTTTAAAAAGCTTTTACATACTTAAAATTGGGTTTTACATGTATAAATGCACTTTACCCATGTAAGTGGACTCGAAATTTGCAACAATATTCCACTGAGTTGTCCATCAGATATTCATGTGTAAGTGCACTTTATGGGCCAGATTTTCGAATCTACACCCAATTTTATAACATGCGCACGCAGCCGCGCGCATGTTATAAAATCCAGGTTCGGCGCACACAAGGGGAGCCCCGATGGCTTTCCCCGTTCCTTCCGCCCCCCTCAACCTTCCCCTCCCTTTCCCTACCTAACCCACCCCCCAGCCCTAACTAAACCCCCCCTACCTTTGTGAAATAAGTTGCGCCTGCCTCTGGGTAGGCATAGGTTGTACGTGCCAGCCTAGTGCTGGCACGCTATCCCCCAGCCTACAGGGCCTTCAGAACCCTCAGGCCACGCCCCCTCCCCGCCCCGAACTGTCCACGCCCACGCCCCACCCTTTTTTCAAGCCCCAGGACATACGCGCGTCCCGGGGCTTGCGCACATTGGGTTTTCGGGGGTTACGCACGTAATATACCCCTATGTGCGTGAGTGATTGTAAAATTGCAATGACAGTGTGCTAAATTTACACGGGTAACTCCTTTTAAAATTACCCTTGAAGTAACATAGTAAATGTACCTATCAACCCCACTCCATCCCATCACCTATTATATTATCACTTATATTTCCTGGTAAGATGAAATCTTTTGCTCATTCTATTCTGACTTAAGGGAGTACCAGCACCCGAAGGCTAGTCAAGAAATGTATTATCCTTTTTTTAATCTTTATCTCTGAATTAAGTGAAGGCAGATAAAGACAAATTGGCCTTTCTAATTTTGCCAGCTCTCTTCCTCGCTGGTTCTCCAGCACTTTGGGGTACATGAGCTTATACTGTAAAATTTCCATTTTTAAACCAATGTCATTTGCCCAACCTCTCAACTCTGGTCCTATCTCTACCCTCTATATTTCTATTTCATGCTTATAGCCTCCTTTCCCCCCAAAGGGAATCCAAAGTGGTTAAATAACACAACATGTCCCGAGCATGTAAAATGTCATTACAGTGTTGTTATCCAACACCTCCACTGGTAGGCTGCTCCTCATCACCTGACACATAGTCTAACATCCTAGCCCACTTCCATGTCTTGCAACCAAGTTTTGTAATAATCCATACAGCCACCAAACCTGGCAAGGCTGTTGCCTGAAACATCCCTCCCACCTGTGCTCATTGATGCTGCGGTTTGTAACTGCGGCCACTCTGTGCAGATTACACAGGCCTTTTTGAAAGCCTGATGCAGCCAGACCTCGAATGATAGGGTTGTAACTAAGGTTACTTGATGTTAGAGTTAAAACCTCCAGATCCCACTCCTGTTTTTTGCATAGAAAAAATTTCACCTACTATATTTTACCGCTGCCTTGGGTTCTTGCAGCCCAAATGCATGACTGCATTTTGTAGATTTAAATCTTAAGCTGCCAGACTCTAGACCATTCCTCAGTATTAAGTTTGCGCCCAGAAACCTAGTCGGAAGGGTGATTTATAAATGGAAATAGTACATATGTGCATACTTTTATGTGCACTTGCAGTAGGCATTCCGGGGTGGGATTGGTGGAGATGGGGTGGAGACAGGACTTACGTGCAGACTTTTGGACTTTCATAAGTGGGTGCATAAGTTTACAAGCAGAAGCTATGTAATACTAGCAGCAATTGAAGCTTTCTGCAGGCAACCTGCGTGCATATTAAGCAACTTAACCGCCAGCATTTTCTAAGCGATTTTATGCATATTAAGTCCCTAGTGGCAAATTCTGCACATTAACAGGTACACCCAGATCTTACCGCTATGCGCAGTGCTCTAAAATTATCCCTGCCTAAAAAAAAAAAAAGCAAGTTAACACAGAGGTCTGTATGCTGCATACATCACAGGCCCTGCAAGGTTCTGTGCAAAAAAGGATTTCTTTATTTTCATTCCATGCCAATGTAAGAAAATTTTAGAAGAAAGACCCGTCATGCTGAAAACTGTCTGAAAAGATCCATGAGCAGGATTGTAAATTCCGAAAAGGCAATTATGATCTCACTGCATCCACTGCACTGATGATTAATGCTCAGTACCTAAGGGAAAATGCATCCTATCATTTGCTAAACATGCAGTATAATTAGGCATACCTCTCCAGGTATAGTAATTTAGGACCTTATTAAAAAATATATATATCTACTATTTGGGACGACTAGTATTGCACCCACCTAACATTACAGATGTATTATCACAAAAATGAGATAACGTTGACATGGAAATTGCACTGATAAATCTGCAGCTTATATCTGGAGACGTGTATCAAAAGCCAGCCTGTACAGTCACTCAATCTGCTACACACACTGCACCTTACAATAATGAATGCTGCCGGCAGCTCTTTTTTTTTTCTATTTTAGAATACTCACTTTCCTATTTTATCTTTGCTAGTGGTAAGCATTCATTTGCAGTAGGTTAGAACCTTTTGCAGCAAGCAGAGGTTTATGAGAGGGAAGGAGTGTAGCATCCTTAGGGCCGGATTTTAATATCTACGCGCGGCTGTAGATTTGTGCACGCAACCCGGCACGCACAAATCTACGAATGATTTTATAACATGCGCGCGCAGCCACGCGCATGTTATAAAATCCAGGGTCAGCGCGCAAGGAGGTGCACACTTGTGCACCTCCTTGCGCACACCAAGCCCTAGGGGAGCCCTGATGGCTTTCCCCGTTCCCTCTGTTCCCCCACCTTCCCCTCCCTTCCCCTATCTAACCCGCCCCCCAGCCCTACCTAAATCCCCCCCCCACACACACCTTTGTTTTGTTATTTACGCCTGCCGCTGGGCAGGCGTAGGTTGCGCGCACCGGCCGAGTCCCGGCATGCGATCCCCGGGCCCAGCAGCAGTGGAGAGTCTCTGGCCACGCCCACGCCCCGCCCCTGAGCGCCCCGCCCGTTTTTTCAAGCCACTGGACTTACACGCGTCCCGGGGCTTGTGCGCGACGCCGGGCCTATGCAAAATAGCTTCGGCGAGTGTAACCCCTCTATGCGCATACATCTACCTGGATTTACATGCGTAGGCTTTGAAAATCTGCCCCTTAGTGCCCAGTGGTGCACAGGTACCACCAGCTTACAAGTGGGGTCTGCCGTGCACTACCACCATGAGACACCATCATCGGGGTCTGGGCAGTTTTCCAGTCTATCGTGGCAATCCCCTGCTGGCCGCTTACCTTCCCCTGACTCTTTCTCCCTCCTTTCCCCACCCCAAAGTGAGATTGTTCCTCCATTACACTGCATCAATCGTCTTCCTATTTTTTCCTTTAGGCGGTGTGGTTGCAGTAGAAGGGAAAGGGCCCCTCCCCCTCCTATCCAATCCCCCTTGTTCAACTCCCCCTGGACCTCCGCACCCCCCCTTTCCTCACCCTAGCATCCCCCCTTGTTATATCTTTTAAACCCTGGTGAGCTAGCAGGGGCCAAAGCATCCCTGAGCCTGTGGGCCTGGCGCAATCCTTGACCCATCACGTGATAGGGACTAATCTATAAAACTGGCCCGATGGTGCTGGACCTGGAGCATAGGAAGCACTCTGGGCCCCACTAGCCCACCAGGGATTTTTCTTTTTTTAATTTATACTTTATTAAATTTCTCAAACATTTTACAATGAAAAAGAATAAGCAAACAGGAAATAACAATAGCAATATTCCATAAGAAAACAAATATAAAGAGAACAACATTGCTATTCCGCTAAGTCCACATTAAATTGGGGAGCCTTAATAAGAAGAAAAAAAAATACAAAGGAAATATTCAAAAACCTAATGAATAAACTGAGAGTTACAATTTTAAAATGACCATCAATTAAATCCAACATAAGTCTAACACCATCCCTCATCCCCCTTTATCAGTAAGGAATACTTCCAGATGAGAAGGTTCAAGAAAAACAAACTTATTTTTCTGAAGTGTTACAAAACACTTACAAGGAAATTTGAGAAAGAATGTTGCCCCGAGGGCCAGCACTCATTGTCTTAGCAAAAGAAATTGTCTCCTCCTTTGCTGTGTATTCCTTGACACATCTGGAAAAACTTGAACTACCTTGCCACAAAAGGAAAAACTTTTGGGGCGGATTTTCAAAGGCCCACGCGCGCCGGCGGCCTATTTTGCATAGGCCGCCGGCGCGCGTAAAGCCCCGGGACGCGCGTAAGTCCCGGGGCTTTTGTAAGGGGGCGTTCGGGGGCGGGGCCTACTGACGCGGCGTTTCGGGGGCGGGCCGTGGCGTTTCGCGGGCAGGCTCGGGGGCGTGGCACCGGCCCGGGGGCGTGGTCGAGGCCTCCGGACCAGCCCCCGGGACCGGAGGACGGAGTGGGGCTGCCAGCCAACGCGCGCAAAGTTACGCCTGCTTCCAGCAGGCGTAACTTTGCCAACAAAGGTAAGGGGGGGTTAGATAGGGCCGGGGGGTGGGTTAGGTAGGGGAAGGAAGGGGAAGGTGCGGGTAGGGCGAAGGAAAGTTCCCTCCGAGGGAACGGAGGCAGGCTGTGCGGCTCGGAGCGCTCAGGCTGCCGATTTTGCGCAGCCTTGCGCGCGCCAACCCCAGATTTTATAAGATACGCGCGTATCTTATAAAATCAGGCGTACTTTTGTTCGCGCCTGCTGCGCGAACAAAAGTACGCGCTTGCGCAACTTTTTAAAATCTGCCCCTTTGTTTTTAAAATATTTGTGTAGTACAAGATTTTTATCTTGTTCTAATCCCAAAGCCACTATTAAAGTGGCTCTTGTGGCAATACCATCAGTTGAGGCCTCTAAAAAAGATGTTAAATTAGGGCTTTTGTCTCTTAATACATCAATACCACCTTCAGGTGCTAAACATTCCCTTCTAAAATTAGATATATAATACATCTTTGATATTAATAGATCATTGGGAATACATAGTATCTCATTTAAATATTTCCTAAACAATTCCTGAGCAGAAAGTAGTCTCGTGTAAGGAAAATTTAAAAAACATAAATTTTTACTATGCAAATTATTTTCCAAATTCTCTAAATTTTTATAAATTATCAGAGTATCTTTTATGAAGGTAGTCCCCGTCCCTTGTAATGATGTTATTTGTGAGGTCATTTCTATATTTGAGGCTTCAACAAGATCTAATCTTTTACCATAGTCTTCCATTTTCCCCTTTACTTCATTAGAAAAAACAGTGGACTGAGTTATGGATTGAGAGATCATCCTCTCCATCTTAGTGATGGCTTTCGAAACATCCACTAGAGAGAAATTTTCCAGCACAGACATTTCACCTTCTTCCACTTTCTCATCTGTAGCCTTCTCTAGGGACCTTGCTCCACTCTCCTTGACTATTATACACTCCTTTGAATTAGGGGTTTTTAAAACACTTACCCCCTCATTTTCGGGAATGATGTTGGATTTCTGGTCCTGGACAGGACTAGCAGTAGCCCCCAATGAGAAATAAACATCCTGTGGAGCTTCCTTAGAGGTCTGGCTCACCCACTGGACAATGTGGGTGTCCATTGGTCCTCTCAGTTCTTTACCCACCGATGTTGATATCAAAATTTTCATTTTTCTTTTCTTCCCCATTCGAAAAGTACCACCGGTTTCTTTTCAAATTTTTCCCCAGGGGCGCGCCCCTTTGGCAGCGCACCGGCGGCTGCGTGCTGCTGAGCCGCGCTTTAAATTGGCACAGTAGACGTCTGATGTTGATGACGTCAAGGGGGGGTGGGAGACGCGATGTTCAGCTCACCAGCTCTCACAGTCCCGATGTCCCACGCTCCTTACGAAGCGTTTCTCTCCTGGAAGGCTCCCCCCACCAGGGATTTTAAGTTTTGGCAAGGAGGAGGTGGGGGGGTCAGAGACCTGGGGGGAGATTTGTGCCACTACCTTGTCCTTTATCTTTTTTCTTCTTTTACACACCACTGGGACTGCCTCAGGACTCCAAGGGTTTTGTATCTACTTGGGGGCGGGGAGAATATTCGGCCCTCTTGCGCCTTGATGGGCTGTGGGGCTGCCATCACGTGCTTAAGGCCACCTAAGCTGCGGTATTTTTCCCAGTGGTATTTTATTTCTGGGAAAAATTCTGTGGGATTCACAAGACCATGGGGCTTGAGGATTCTACAAAGCTCAAACACTACCTAAGGCTAAGAATCTCATAACTAGAATAATCAGTACAAAGTACTGACTGAGATCATTGTACCACGCCCCCCCCCCCCCCCCTCTCCAGGGATTCATTATCTTTACCCTTCAGAAAGGTAACCATATCACAGGGAACGTGTGCAAACTGCTTGTTACAGGGTTAAGCACATCAAGCTAAACAGAAATCACAAGTATTGTGTAAGAACCGGCCTCTGGGGAGTAATGAAAACCAACATCTGTGCAGTTAGGAGACTTTGAACTGAAGGTGTACTCTGTCTCTTGATATGCAGCCCATGAAACTTGTAAATGAAAGGAAAATCAATAAATGCCTTTTATTAGCAGAAATACTTCAAGATATTCCAATCACTTTATCTAGAATTATACCAATTTAATCAGCAAACTGAAGATTAAGCAGACACACTTTTCTGAGCAAACAATTCCAGAGTGGTCGGAGTACAGCAAATTCTAGGCTGGAGGAGGTTGCCAGCTTTCACTATTCAAGCCCAAAATATTTCACCTTCACAGTTTGCCAACTCTTGTGGGCCAGGAGTGGCAAACCTCAATCCTGCTGGGGCAGTGGGATACTAAACTGCAAACATGACATCAGGCATTTAAGTAAAGCAGGGGTTTCTAAATCCAGTCCTTGTGACACACCCAGCCAGTCCAGTTTTCAGGATTCCTACAATGAATATGCACAAGTTAAAGTTGTCTACAAAGGAGGCAGTATCTGTAAATCTACCTCATGCTTATTCATTGCGGATGTCCTAAAAGCGTGACTGGCTGGGTGCATCTCGAGAACTGAGTTGAGTAGGCAGAGTATGCAGAGTTCAGGAAGAGAACCTTGATGGTAACACTCACACAATAGTCTCTAGAAGTAGTCCAGGTGTTGGAATGAGTTAGGCCCTCGAGGAGCGAGTACCTGGTTCCAAGGAAAGCTCTGAGAGAGAGATGGTAACTCACTGGTGTAGTAGGCAGTGATGACTTCCAGGTAGAATAAGTATTCAGCAACCAGTCTGGGAACATGGGCCCTCGAGGAGCGAGTGCCGGTTCCTTTGACCTGAAAAGCAAAGAGAAAGCGAGGCCCCCAAGGAGCGGGTACCCCTGGTAAGTCCGAGGAGGCAGAGTAGCGTAGAACGAATCCTTGCTAACTTGATTAGTTAGCGATTTCTAAGATCTTATATATCCAGTACTGATGACGTAATCTCAGGGGGATGCCCCTGAGGTTCGCGCCATTGCTGGTACATCAGTCGGGGCCGCACTGCGCTCGCGCCCTTAGGCCCTTGTGAAACATGGTGGATTGCAGCGTTGAGCCGCTCCGGAGGTGCTGGAGGAAGATGGCAGAATGACGCCGCGGCAGCCAACCTTCCACTTGAGCAAGACGGAGTCACCAAGGAGGTGAAGAGGGCGGAATGGAGACGTCGGGCAGCGATGGTCACAACACATAATATTAAAACCATACTAATAAATGGAATACTTCAAAACAGCTGAATAGAATAATATTCAATAATAAAATACCCATATACAAATTTTTAAAAATTTCTCAAATAAAAATGTTTGAAAACAGCAGGCAGATCAAATAACACCCAGTAATTAAAATAAGTATTAAAAAAATATCCCATTCTCCATACCTGAGAACATCTGATTTCTAGTTACCCCGAGAATGTCATTTAGAGTTCTCCCCTCTCTCTCTTATACACACACTGTGCAACACACATTAATTGCTTACTCAAAGTGCTCACATGCTGTCCCTCAGTCACACACATATGATTTCTTACATATATGCATGCTCTCTCTCACAGTCTCCCTGGAACCTGCAGGCAGTAGCAGCATTCTCCTTGGGCTTGTGCAGCATCTTTCACACACACACATGCTCGCTCTCACATGCTCATACAGACCCACACACACATACATACACAGGTTCACTCTCACGAACAGATGCTCACACACTCTCACATGCTATTTGTTCACACATACACACTCTCTCATATGCTATTTACTCTCTCTCTCTCACACACACACACATACACGCTTTCACACACATACTTCCTGAAACATGAAGGATGAAGCTAGAAACAGCCTCTTCCCTATAGCAATTCAGGCAACAGCATCCTTCATGCTTTCGCTATGTGGCCCGAACAACACAGCAGCAGCAGCAACCGCCTTTCCAGCATGGTCCAAGCAATGCAGCAGCAGCCACCTTCCCAGTGAGTCCCACACAGCGGTCTCCCTCCCTCCCGGCTTGCACCTCGCCGACAAGAGCAACCTCCTTTATAGCATGTGCCCCACTGAAAGCAGCAGCCTCCAGCGTGGCACAGATCCCGCCAAGAGCAGCAGCCTCCTCTCTTCCATCAACAGAGAGCAGAAGTGGTCTTGACTCCTAAAGCAGCAGAGTATAGACAGTGCAGGCAGGATATGTCTGGGTCATGGCTGAGACAGATCTTTGGATTCAGGCCCACGGGCCCCACGTGACCAGTGCTAATGATGCCCCTGAGTGGCTGAAAAAGTAAAGTCGAAAAGATCAGCATTCAAAAAATACAAAGGAACTCAGAATAAAGAACACAGGGAAAAACATCTGGAGAAGCTGAAAGAGAAAGGAAATCAGGATGGCAAAATCTCGTGGAAGAAAGGATTGCTAAAGAGAGGTGACAAAACATTTTTTAGACATGTCAGAGCGAGAAGGAAGGCCTGAGATGGATCTGTAAGACTGAAAGCTGATGAGGAGCAATGTGTTGGGAGAAATGAGTTAAAAGCAGAAATGGTAAATAATTGCCTCAGTTCAGTGTCCACTAAAGAAGACCTAAACAAGTGGGCGACCTCTGTTGGTCAGCAAGAGTACAGATGGGTGTGGGGTAGATGCCACCCCATTTACCAAAAAGACTATATGGATGGAATTGGCAAAACTGAAAGAGGACAAGACCATGGCCTGGATGAGGTATATCACAGGATATTAAGGGAGTTCATAGATGTGCTGGTAAGTCCACTGAAGGACCTGTTCAGTAGATTCTTGAAGATGGGAGTAGTGCACAATATTAAAGAAGAGTAGTTGTGGTCCACAGAAGGGTAGTTCACAAAAGTGGTAGCAGAGAAAAGGTTGGAAACTACAGACCGGTTGGCCTTACCTCGGTGGTGGGAAATTAATGGAGACTCTGCTGAAAGAAAGGATAGTGGACTATCCATAATCCAGTGGGTTGCAGGATCTGAGACAATACGAATTACCAGAGGAAGATCGTGTCAAATGAATCTGATTTTTTTGATTGGATTACAATAGAATGAGATCAAAGGCGGGCACTTGATGTGGTTTACTTGGATTTCAGTAAAGCCTTTGATACAGTCCCAACTAGGAGGCTCATAAATAAAATAAGCAGCTTGGGAATGGATCCCAAGGTGGTTGAATAGATTAGAAATTGGTTGCCTGACAGATGACAGTGAGTAGTGGTGAATGGAACTCACTTTCCGGACAGAAGAGTAGGGATGTGCAGAGGAACCGCATACATTGCATTCGGTATTCGTATTCGTCGGGAGGCAGATACGTTGCATTCGGCAAGGGGGGGCCCCCGATACATTAATGCGTTCATTCTTATTCGTTTCCCAGCTAAAATTTAATTAACTACAACCCCCCACACTCCTGACCCCCCCAAGACTTACCAAAACTCCCTGGTAGTCCAGCGGGGGGTCCGGGAGCCATCTCCTGCACTCATGGCACTGATAGCTGACTTTACTATGTCACAGGGGCTACCGGTGCCATTGGTCGGCCCCTGTCACATGGAGCAATGGATGGCCGGCGCCATTTTGATTACTGGCAGCCGACGGCGTGAGTGCAGGAGATAGCTCCTGGACCCCCCCGCTGGACCACCAGGGAGTTTTGGTAAGTCTTGGGGTGGGTAGGAGGGTGGTGGGGTTTGTTTAAATTCGCTCCTTTAGATGGCCGAATAATTTGGTGAGGATTCGTTTTATTCATGGGGAATCGCGATACGTTTCACTTCCCCACGAATACAACTAATATGGCCCTATACGTTGCGGATTACCAATATGTTGCAAATGAATGCACACCCCTACAGAAGAGTGCGTCAGGCATTGGTTCTGGGGCCAGTTCTGTTTAATATCTTTGTGAGCAATACATGAAAGGGTTAGAAGGAAAAGTTTGTCTTTTTGCAGATGACACTAAGATCGGAAATGGAATAGGCATCCCAGAAGGAGCTAAAAGAATGAGAACTAATCTAACAAAGCTTGAGGAGTGGTCAAAAGTTGGCAGTTGATACAAAGCATACATGCATTTGGAGTACAGAAATCCAAAGGGGCTGTACATGATGGGAGGTGAGAGACTGATGTGCATGCACCAGAAAAGGGGCCTTGAGATAGTCTCGGATGAGTTAATCAAATTTGCAGATGATACAAAATTGTTCAGAGTAGTTAAATCACAAGCAGATTGTGATAAATTGCAGGAAGACCTTGTGAGACTGGAAAATTGGGCATCCAAATGGCAGATGAAATTTAATGTGGATAAGTGCAAGGGGATGGATATAGGGAAAAATAACCCATGCTATAGTTACACAATGTTAGTTTCCATATTAGGTGCTACCACCCAAGAAAGAGATCTAGGCGTCATAGTGGATAACACATTGAAATTGTTGATTCAGTGTGCTGCGGCAGTCAAAAAAGGAAACAGAATGTTGGGAATTATTAGAAAGGGAATGGTGAATAAAATGGAAAATGTCATAATGCCTCTGTATCGCTCCATGGTGATACCGCACCTTGAATACTGTGTATAATTCTGGTCGCCGCACCTCAAAAAAGATATAATTGTGATGGTGAAGGTCAGAGAAGGGCGACCACAATAATAAGGGGAATGGAACAGCTCCCCTATGAGGAAAGACTAAAGAGGTTAGGACTTTTCAGCTTGGAGAAGAGACGGCTGAGGGGGGATATGATAGAGGTGTTTAAAATCATGAGAGGTCTAGACAGGTAGATGTGAATCGGTTATTTACTCTTTCAGATAATAGAAAGACTAGGGGGCACTCCATGAAGTTAGCATGTGGCACATTTAAAACTAATTGGAGAAAGTTATTTTTCACTCATCACACAATTAAACTCTGGAATTTGTTGCCAGAGGTTGTGGTTAGTGCAGTTAGTATAGCTGTGTTTAAAAAAGGATTGGATAAGTTCTTGGAGGAGAAGTCCATTACCTGCTATTAAGTTCACTTAGAGAATAGCCACTGCCATTAGCAACGGTTACATGGAATAGACTTAGTTTTTGGTTACTTGCCAGGTTATTATGGCTTGGATTGGCCACTGTTGGAAACAGGATGCTGGGCTTGATGGTCCCTTGTTCTGACCCATTATGGCATGTTCTTATATTCTTATGATCTGAAGGTAGTAAAGCAATGTGACAAGGTGGTGACTAAGGCCAAAAGGATGCTGGGCTGCATAAACAGGGATAGACAGCAGGAAAAAGGAATTGAAAAAAATCCTGAACAGGTCATTGTTGAGGTTTCTCCTGGTATATTCTGTTCCTTTCTGGATGCCATATCTCAAAAAGAATAGAAGAAAGGCAATCAAAATGTTGCAGTGTCTGAACTAAATGAAATGTACCTGGAAGGCCTAAATAAGGATATTTAGAGAAGAGGGATGGATATGATACAGATGTTTAAATACCTGAAAGGTATTAATAATGCACAAGAATCAAACTGTTTCCAGTGGAAAAGAAGCTGTAGAACAAGGGGCCATGATATGAAGCTCCAAGATTCATCAAAAACAATCCCCTAGATTCATCAAAATGCTATAATTTTCACATGGTTAATGCCCACAATAAAAAAGGGATGTGGCAATGATAATTTTAGAATTACTTTGCTACTCATGAAGTGCCCACACAGGCATTTCCTTGGGGGGGGGGGGGGGGGGGGAGAGAGAGAGAGAGAGAGAGAGACTCATTATAAGACCTTCAAAGTAGTCAACTATTTATACCACTATAAGAGGGCCGGCTAGGCGAGGTTTTGGTGGTAGGGTAGACTTTTGGGGCCAGTTTTACATGCAGAGTGAGACGTACGAACAGCACAGTATACCTCAGTGAATATTTTACGTCATTTGGAGTGGGAAAGTCAGACTATGATGAGATTACTTCAATGTTCTCTTGCCCTAGCTTGATAGTACCCTGGTAGAGAGTCCATCAAGCTAGGGCGAGAGGACATTGTAGAAATCTCATGTTTGTGTGACTTTCCTTACTCCAAATGACCTCAAATCTTCACTGAGGTGTACTGTGCTGATTTAATGTGGACAAGTTCAAATTGATACATTTAGGGAAGAGTAACCCAAATTATAGCTACACATTAGGAGTCACCTATTCAGGAAAAGGATGTAGGTGACATCTTATATGTTGAAATCTTGTGGCAGCAGCAGCCAAGAAAGCAAATAGAATGCTAGGAATTATTGGTAAAGGAAATGGAGAATAAAACATGGTCTATGGCTCGACCTCATCTTGAATATTATGTGCAGTTCTGGATAGCAAATCTCAAAATAAGATATAGCAGATTCAGAAAAGGTTGAGAGAAGGGCAATCAAAATGATAAAGTGGATGGAATGAATCCCCTATAAGGAAAGGCTAAAGAGATTAGGACTCTTTCAGTTTGAAGAAGAGACGGCTGAAGAGATATACGCTAAAAAAAACGAGTGGAGTGGAACGAGTAAATGTTACATAGAAACATAGAAACATAGAAATGTCGGTAGAAAAAGACCAATTGGCCCATCCAGTCTACCCAGCAAGCACCCACACTTATTTTCCCATATGTATCTGGTTCACCAACCACCAATTTCAGGGTCCTTGTTGGTAACTGTTTGATTCAAGTTTCCTGCCATCCCCTGCCATTGATGCAGAGAGTAATGTTGGAGTTGCATCAAAGGTGAGCATAAGACTTAATGGTTAAGGGTAGAACCACCGTATCAAGCAAGTTACCCTGATGCTTGTTTACCCAGACTGCACAGATCAATGCCTTGTTGGATGTTGTCTGAATGTAATCGGTTGTTTACACTTTCAAAAAGTACAAAGACTAAGGGACACACAATGAAGTTACTAGGTGATATACTTAAAACTAATGAGAGAAAATATTTTTTTACTCAATGTATAATTAAGCTCTGGAATTCATTGCCAGAGGATGTGGTGAAAGCTATTAGTGTAGCAGTGTTTAAAAAGGTTCCTGGAGGAAAAGCCCATAAACCATTATTAAGGCGGAGTTGCAGAAATCCACTTCTTATCCTTGGGATAAGCAGCATGGAATCACCCTACCCCTTGAAATTCAGGATTGGCCACTGTTGGAAACAGGATACTGGGCTTGATGGACCTTGTTGTGACCCAGTATGGCAAGTCTTATATTCTATGTTCTTGTGCCTTAAGGAGGTTGATTTTAACCTGCACTCTCCGGTCTTTTACTGTGCTGCATTTATGTATAGCATTCTGTCACTCCAAACTGGCCAAATTTCCCATCTCTACTTTACGGAATCACTTGGCTCACCAATTAAAAATCTCTACCCAAAAGGAAAAACAAAATATACCTCTCTTTATATCATAGACTTCTCTCTTTATATTGTAGAAAGACAGAATATGATGACAGATAAGGAGCACAGGGGCAGTTTTGTTTCCCCAAATTATTTCTCACGGCATACTGTAGGGCTCAGTTGATCTTAAATGTTCCTTCATTTCTTTGTGGCTAAGGGCCTTATGTATTTATTCCACCTTTTCTTAAACTCTGCAGATGTCATTGGTATCATCATCACTTTCTCTGGAAGACCAGTCCATACATTCATCAACCTCTTTGTACACTGATATTGCTCTTGAGCTTATCCTCTAGGGGCATCATCTTTCCATCTACATGTAATATGTACATATATCTATATGTATACACACACACATACATATGCATGTATATGTTATAGACATATATGTATTTAGATATGTATCGCTATGTATGTATATGCTAGGAAGGTCACCTTGGGATTCCTGGAGATAATTAAATCGCTTGAACTTTAATAATAGTAGTTAATGTCACCAGAATCACTCAATAGCATTTACAGGTTTAGTACATAGAGTTGGGGGATAATTTAGGATTTTTTCCATATTGTTGGTATTTCTAATTGAACAACACTATTTAAAGCTGAAGCACTAGTTCTGTGAAACTGCTTTCCATTTTTATGCAGTCCAATTCAAGCAAGAGGCGTCTCGTGTGTCTCTTAATAATGAATCAAGCTGAATAACATCTGAAATGGCAATAATTTCCCCCTGAGATGCAGCTGCAATCTCAGAATCTTTTCTGTTTTGGTCTCAATCAGGTTTCTCTTATGCACTGCACAGTGCAGCTGAGTTCAAAGAGGGAAATTTCAGGAAGAATAAATAAGCATCGAAGCTAACATGAAAGCTCTGAGAAAATAAATACTGCTCTGCTGAAGCACAGATCCGAGATACCTGGGTAGTATATTCAATAAAAACAAAACAAGAACAGAGCCTTTTTTCATGGTTAATTTCAATAACAGCCTGGGCAGGAATATAAAAGGAGCAGGAATGCAGAGAAGTCTTGTAGGTTTCCTGTCATGCGGTGCATTGAGCTTACATAAAATATTCATTTACAGGAGAGTACCTGAAAAAAAAAATGTATAGTTTCAAGTCATTGTGTCATTTCAGACGTATCGTTTTTACATCATTTGGTGTTCTCGTTTATATAGTTCATTTGTTTTGGTTTAGGGCATAACGGGGCAGATTTTTAAAATTACGCGCGGGGGTACATTTGTGCGCGCTACCCGGCGCTCACCAATGTACACCCGATTTTATAACATGCGCGCGCTGCTGCGCGCATGTTATAAAATCCAGGGTCGGCGCGCGCAAGGGGGTGCACACGTGTGCACCCCCTTGCGCACGCCAAGCCCTAGGGGAGGCCGTAGGGGAGGCCCGAAATCAGAGCGGCCTTGGAGGGAACTTTTTTTTTTGCTCCTCCCAACCTTTCCCTCCCTTCCCCTATCTAACCCACCCTCCAGCCCTACCTAAATCCCGCCCCTACCTTATTTTGTTGCGTTACGCCTGCCTATCTTGCATAGGCTTGGCGGCGCGCACAAGCTCCAGGATGCGCGAATGTCCTGGGGCTTGCAAAAAGGGGCGGGGAGTGGGCAGTCTGGGGGTTCGCGGGGCATGGCCTGAGCCTCCAGGCACAGCGGCCATTTGCGGCTGTGCCTGGGATCGCGGGCCGGCCGTCGGCCAGTGCGCGTAACTTCTTTAACAAAGGTAAGTGGGGTTCTAGGTAGGGCTGGGGGGGCGGGTTAGATAGGGGAAGGGAGGGGAAGGTGCAGGGGGGCGGAAGGAAAGTTCCCTCCGAGGTCGCTCCGATTTCGGAGCGTCATCGGAGGGAACGGAGGCAGGCTGCGCGGCTCGGCGCGCGCAAGTTGCACAATTGTGCACCCCCTTGCATGCGCCGACCCTGGATTTTATAACATGCGCGCGGCTGCGCAGGTTTTAAAATTTGCCCCTAAGGGCCTGGCGTCCATACTAAAAAGGTCTGAATAATATTAGTATGTGCTAAAATTAGCATGTCTTCCCATGTAAATGAAATAGCATTATATGCAAATTAGGTTAACTGGGTGTACAAGAGGTAGCATTATGCTTTTCGTTGTGCACTACTTTGTGCATGCTTGCTATGGCCTAAATTTGAACATCTATGTCAGAGCAGGTATTTACTTTTTACCTCACATGCTATTTCAAGGACATGCATCGGGGCTTACTGATGGAGCAGATCGGGTTCTGACAGCAGGAGATGTTGTTGGAGGTGTAGAGTAGAAGACTAAGAGAAGAGATGGAGGAGAGGGAGACAGCCAGAGAGGGAAAGGAGCCAGACAGAAGAGATACCAACAAAAACTTAAGCACTTCCATTAAAAATTCCATAGTTATTTAAACAAGAAATTGAATTTTGAAATGAAACTTGCACAGCTGACACTAGTTTATCCAGTGTTGTACAGTGCATAGTCTAGAAGGCACAATGTTATCATTATTACAAATAATGGTCCATCCCACAAGTTCCGATTGAATGCCATCACTGTGCTGAAATGTTGCATTGCATGTGTTCTATGCTCTGTATGGTCTCAATGAAGACAGAGAAGTTGTGTAGCTGAATTGTGCTTTGTCGGTGTATAGCAAAGGTTATTGCTATAGTTAATTTGTTCAAAGGCAATTCCAGGCATTCTGAGCCTTCAGCATAAGCAGCAGTCATTATGTTGTTGCTGTTTCAATACTACAGAATGTTGCTAGATTCAGGGGGTGACATGGTCAGTTGCCGTTTCCTTCTGACTTAGGCCTGGTAGATAGCTCTCACTTGATTCAATGGCATGGATGTGCCAGGACCAGCTAAGGATCCTTATGTTGCCATTCTTTCTGCTCCTTGGCTTTCATCTGTATTTTTTGTCTCCTTAAAATCTATGCTCTTCTTTCACATTCTCTTTTGGGATCCAAATAATCTCTAGTTCATTCCCTGAGCACTGACAGCCAGCCCCCATATTTCAGGATTACCTTTCTATAGGTTTGCAGCAAAGGAATTGAACTATGAGGAATTTAATATTTCCCTTAACATAAGGCTTGGGGGTAACTTGAACAGAGCGGCAGTTACTACCCTTTACAGAAACATGGGGTAACCTGCAGGTAGCAGCAATTACTACACTTAACATAAGGCTTGGGGGTGACCTGCAGGGAGCGGCAGTTACTGCCCTTAACATAAAGCTTGGGGGGTAAACCCGCAGGGATCGACAGTTACTGCCCTTAACAGAAGGCTTCGGGGTAACCCGCAGGCAACGGAAGTTACTGCCCTTAACAGAAGGCTTGGGGATAACCTGCAGGGAGCGGAAGTTACTGCCCTTAACAGAAGGCTTCGGGGTAACCCGCAGGGAGCGGAAGTTACTGCCCTTAACAGAAGGCTTAGGGATAACCCGCAGGGAGTGGCAGTTATTGCCCTTAACAGAAGGCTTGGGGGTAATGGGAGCGGTAGTTACTGCCCTTAACAGAAGGCTTGGGAATAACCGGAAGGGAGCAGCAATTACTGTCCTTAACAGAAACATGGGGGTAACCTGCAGGGAGTAGCAGTTACTACCTTTGACAGAAACATGGGGTAACCTGCAGGGAGCGGCAGTTACTACCCTTAACAGAAACATGGGGGTAACCTGCAGGGAGCGGCAGTTACTGCCTTTAACATAAGGCTTGGGGGTAACTTGCAGGAAGTGGAAGTTATTGCCCTTAACATAAGGCTTGGGGGTAATCTGCAGGGAGCGGCAGTTACTGTCCTTAACAGAAGGCTTGGGGGTAATCTGCAGGGAGCGGCAGTTACTGTCCTTAACAGAAGGCTTGGGGGTAATCTGCAGGGAGCGGCAGTTACTGTCCTTAACAGAAGGCTTGGGGGTAATCTGCAGGGAGCGGCAGTTACTGTCCTTAACATAAGGCTTGGGGGTAATCTGCAGGGAGCGGCAGTTACTGTCCTTAACATAAGGCTTGGGGGTAATCTGCAGGGAGCGGCAGTTACTGTCCTTAACAGAAGGCTTGGGGGTAACCCACAGGGAGCGGAAGTTACTACCCTTAACAGAAGGCTTGGGGGTAACCCAAACAGAGCAGCAGTTACTGCCCTTAACAGAAGGCTTGGGGGTAACATACAGGGAATGGTAGTTACTGCCCTTAACAGAAGGCTTGGGGATAACCTGCAGGGAGCAGCAATTACTGTCCTTAACAGAAACATGGTGGTAACCTGCAGGGAGCAGCAGTTACTACCCTTAACAGAAATATTGGGATAACCTGCATGGAGCAGGAGTTACTGCCCTTAACAGATACATGGGGATAAGCTGCAAAGAGCAGCAGTTACTACCTTTGACAGAAACATGGGGTAAACTGCAGGGAGCGGCAGTTACTACCCTTAACAGAAACATGGGCATAACCTGCACATAGCGGCAGTTACTATCCTTAACAGAAACATGGGGTAACCTGCAGGGAGCAGCAGTTACTACCCTTAACAGAAACATGGGGTAACCTGCTGGGACCAGCAGTTACTACTCTTAACAGAAACTTGGGGTAACCTGCAGGGAGCAGCAGTTACTACCCTTAATAGAAACATGGGGAAACCTGCAGGGAGCGGCAGTTACTATCCTTAACAGAAACAAGGGGTAGCTTGCAGGGAGCTGCCATTACTACCCTTAATAGAAACATGGGGTAACCTGCAGGGAGCGGCAGTTACTATCTTTAACAGAAACATGGGGTAGCGGCAGGGTGCGGCAGTTACTACCCTTAATAGAAACATGGGGTAATCTGCAGGGAGCAGCAGTTACTACCCTTAACAAAACTTGTGGTAACCTGCAGGGAGCGGCAGTTACTATTCTTAAGAGAAACTTGGGGTAGCCTGCAGGGAGCGGCAGTTAGTTACTACCAACAGAAAAATGAGGTAACTTGCAAAGAGCGGCATAAGAAACGTGCTGGGCTGACTGGATGGACCAATTGGTCTTTTTCTGCCATTACTGTTACTATGTAAGAGGACTATGCATGCTCAGTTTAGCAGGTACTTGCTGGTTTTGTTGGGCCTTGTGCTATTTAGCAGACAGATGCTATTAGTGCATGGAAGCTAATGACATTCACAAATCATTGAGGCTGTTATTAGCATGCATGCTTAACATTTTAGTACATTTAGAGTAATTTGTTATCTTGCCACATTAGGACAAATTCTATGAGTTAATCTGTGGATTATGTACCAGTTTTCAATGTGAAAGCATGCAGGCACTTTTGCTTTGAAGCTTACCGTGGTTATTCCTTTATTTAATAATGTATAGCCCGCCTATACATAATTCTAGGCAGGGTACATACATAATAAAACTATTAAATGTCAAAGACATAATAAATAAATAAAAAAAGAATAAACCATATATATATATATATATATTTCAACCTAATAAACGAAGCTTGACCGACGTGCCGCAAATGCGCAGTAGAGAGCAGCTCTACTGCGCATGTGCGGGCAAGCACGTCGGTCTCAGTGAGCGTCAGCTGGATATCAACATGGCAGCATTGGGCGGTGTTGAGCAGTAGCGGCGGCGGCAGCGGCGACGATGAGGAGCAGCGGCATCGAGCGGTAGCGGCGGCGACGAGGAGCGGCGGCCAGTAGCGAGGAAGGAGAGAGAGGGGGGGGAGGGAGGGAGAGAAGTGAGAGGGAAGTGGGGAGGGAGGAGAGTGGTGTGGGTTGGAGGAGGAGGGCGGAGTGGGTGAGTGGGTGGGAGGGTGGGAGGGAGGAGAGAGTGAGTGGGTGAGAGGGGGGAGGGAGGAGAGAGTAAGAGGGAGGGAGGGAGGAGAGTGTGGGTGGGAGGGAGGGGAGGGAGGTAGGGGGTGGGAGAGGTGGGGAGAAGTGAGGGGAGAGGGAGAATGAGGGGAAGAGAGGAGAATGAGGGGAGAAGAGGGGAGAATGAGGGGGAGGGTGAGAGACCGAGGGATGTGAGTAAGTGGCAAGGGTAAGAAGTTGTGGAGCAGAGAAAAGGGGTGGAGGAGGGCGGAGGGAGAGGGGATGGGATTGAGAGAGGGTGGGGAGTGACTGAGGGACGGGGAGGGAGGTGAGAGTGAGGGGAGGGAGGCAGTGGGAGACAGAGGGTGAGTAAGACTGAGTGGAGGGAAGGGGGTGAGTGAACTAGGGGAAGGGGGAGAGAGGGAGAAAAAGTGTAGAAGGGTGCTGTGTTCGAAAATGGACTGAAAAAATTTTTTAATGTAGCCCGCTTAACGGCTTGTATATATATAAAGAAACTGTGATTAAATAAATTAAAATACAAAAAGTACACCAAATTATGAATCTGCCATAGCAAAGGGAAAGGGCTATAATCCTTATGACAACTGGAATGCCTGCTGGAAAAAAATATGCTATTAAGCTCTTATGAAAACTTAAGTAGAACAGAATCATTCTTTAATGGTTCAGGCAATGAATTCCAAAAACAAGGGCCAGCAACATAAAAGACTCTCTCTGTCTCGATTCCTCCAGTCAGTTTGTGAACAGATGGAACTTCTAATAAATTGCTAAATGAGGTTGTAAGAAGGTTTAAAAGTGAATTAAAACAGGGAGGAGCCAAACCATCAATTGCTTTACAAATCAATATGATGGTGGCTTTAAACTTTACTCGCCAAATGATTGGTAACCAGCGGAGACCGGCAAGCATTGGGGGTTATGTGTTCCCGCATGTCTGCACCAGTAACAAGCTGGGCCATGGCATTTTGAATACGTTGAATGAGGAAGCCCCAAATAACAGTACATGACAGTAATCAATTACTGCAATGACTAAGACATGTGTCACAGGTCAAATTCAGGCAGGAATGGCTTAGGATGTCACAAGATGTTGCACCTGCAGCTACTTCTTCAACTGAAAACAACGAGCACAGATTTGAAAATGTAATCTTTGCACGTAATGTTCTTCCTCCTCCATCCCTCCAGAAAGCTCCTCTCAATGCGGCTAACAGTACATATTGTGGAACGATGCACATACCATCAGTGGCACTGAGGGAGCATCATTTCAGACAGCAGATTAATGCAGGTAAAATGCTTTTTACCATGCAAATCACTTCAAAAACTGTCCTCTGAATGGAGGCAATTTTTAAACTGTCCGCATTGGTGTTAATCATCAAAGAGGTTTACGATTTAAACAAATTCAAATGTAAAACAAACATTACAAATATTAAAAACCAAGGGACCTAAAGAACTTAAAACCTTAAACAAATAAATAAACCAAATAGGCAAAATAAATAACAATAAAACCAAAGCAATAAAAGTAAAAAAGCAACCTTAAAGAAGATCAAATGCTTGGAGGAAAGTGCATGATTTCTGTAGATGAAATGTATTTTACCAGTGCTAATTGCTTTAAAAATTGTCCCCCAATGACGTTTTAGCATGCACATTAAGCTTATTTGCACATGCATGCTAAACATTGATTTGAAATGTAGAGCTTTTTAAATGTATCCGTGATCTTTGATTGATGAAAAGTCCTTGTAGGAGTGTACAACCAGTTTGTTTCATCTGCATGGCCCATTGCAATCTTTCTTTATCACAGCTATCAGGGAAATGAAAGGCTATAATCTACGTCAACTCCCTGCAATATAGAAAAATGATTCCTACAGAAGGCACGAAACTAGCACCTGTAGTCATGCAATGTTCTTTCTTTTCTTAATCTGCCATATGCCTATTATCGAGGGAAACCAAGGACGAACCAATGCTTCTAACTAGTGACATGTGCCAGCCTATTTATTCAGCCTATAAAAAACTGCCAGAGTCAGACCGAGGGTCCATCAAACCCAATATCTCATTTCCAGAGTGGCCAACCCAGGTACCTGGAGGGATGCCAAATTATAGATGGATCCCCTGCTGCTAATCACCCAGGGATAAGCAAGGGCTTTCCCCAAGTCTATCTGGTTAGTAACAGTTTCTGGATTTTTCCTCCATACAGATTACTCCCATGCATATCAGTTTCCCTCTTGGTAGCTGTCTGAATCTAATTCTCCTTTATCCCTTGCTGTTGAAGCAGAGAGCAATGTTGGGGTTGCATCAAAAGTATCAGGCTTATTGGTTAAGGGTAGTAACAGCCACATCAGCATATTCCCCCCATACTTATTTGTTCCCCAAACCTTATTGGTTGTTGTCTGAATCCAATTCCCCTTTTCCTCTTTTCCCCTGCTGTTGAAGCAGAGAGCAATGATGGAGTTGCATCAAACAGTATGAAGGCTTATTGGTTAAGGGTAGTAACCACCACACCAGCAAGTTACCCCCATACACCCTTTTCCTCATTCCCATCCTCTAGCCTTTAGGGATCCCCAGTGTTTATCCCATGACCCTTTGAATTCTTTTACTGTTTTTGTCTTCACCACCTCCTCCGGAAGGGCAGTCCAGACATTCACCACCCTCTCTCTCCATGAAGAAATATTTCCTGACGTTGGTTCTGAGTCATCCTCCCTGGAATTTCATTTCATGACCCCTAGTTCTACTGATTTCTTTCCAACAGAAAATAGGAACATCTTCTGGCAAATGATTTCAGAGCTTAATTGTGCGCTAAGTGAAAAAAATATTTTCTCCAGTTTGTTTTAAATGTGAGATGGGAAAATGCATTTATAGCATGCAAGCATCTGCATGCTAGGGAGGGGAGGCACAGTAATATATAGACTGTCTTCCAACTCTTCCATACCCATTTCTAAGATACTTGCCAAACAAAATGCATGACAGTTCTGCAGGAAAGCGTTCAGGAAACACAGTATGCATAACCAACTACAGCAAAACTACAGTCCCCTCAATGCATATATATTGGCATTTGGATCATAAAAAATGCTTGCATATAAAATTAGTATTTCAGCTATTTAAGCAGAAACTTAGAAAATGTATATTGAACATCTATAAAACACTTCCAGTCTGCCCAGGTTGAGCTGTCTGCCTGCATTGTGGTTCAGTGCAGTACACGTTCCACTGATAAGGTACGCAGAAAAATAAATTCATTATTTATTAAATTCAGTTGCTTGCCAACTCCTTCAAGAAATAGTCAAGGAACAAGTAAACAACTTAGTAGGAACAAAAAGGTGGAAGGTCAGAATTAGAAGTGATTAATTTAATTAGAAAAATTGGCTGTTACCTATCTCAAATGACAGGGTCATTGCTTTGGGCCATGTTACGAGATCTGAAAATCCAGCCTTGAAATTCCCCTGCAACTTTGAAAGATGAAAAATATTATAATATGAATTCCTCTGAGTCAATTAAGAGACTTCTCACAGGCTTAAAGGAGAATTTTAAAAGCCCAACGCACGCTAAAGCCGGGAGATACGCGCAGAAGTCAGGCTAGCACACGTCGCGTGGATTTTAAAGGGCACGTGAGTATGTGCGTATTTCCTGGTATGCACACAAAATGGTTTTTTTTTAATGGGCGGGCGTGGTCTGGGCGGGGCATGGGCGTTCCTGGATTTTTCAATGAAACCAGCGTTTAGGTATTGTTATGATATCGAGGTGTTTGGTGGATTCTCAGGGGCAACAGTGATGGTATCTCCTATGGGGAGGAGCCCCGTAGGGAACTGTAGCACTGGGCTAGACTCAGATGCACAAACACAGAGAGTATATCTTTTATTATACAGCTAGTGTGGTCCACCAGAGGTGGCAGTAGAGAGTAGATTAGATAGCAGCAGTCTGTGATCCTCGGCATGGGAGACCAGTCCCACAATGGTGGTGCAGGGCCCGATGCAGATGGACAGCGAGGAGCTGTAGATGGACAGACTGGGAGAAGTTGTACTCACTCTCTGAAGCTGATAGGCAGTGTTCCAGCAGGTTCAAGAATTGGTAGCAGGCACCAGGACAGACACACAGGCCCTCGAGGAGCGAGAACCTGTAATTAGGATAGGCACCTGGAAATAAGCAAAGGGCCCCCAAAGCGCGGGTACCCAGGTTAGTAGAACCCCAGAGGGTGAAGGTGGCTTCCAGCAGAGTAGAAGTGGTAGAGCTGCTTCAGACTGGAGCAAATCCAATCTGTTGCTAACTCGGCAAGAGTCAGCAAATGGGCAACCTTTTGAAGAAGGAAGCAGTGACGTCACTCGAGGGGGACGCCCCCGAGGCTCGCGCCAACACTGCTACGTGAGGCATGCACGCCCTAGGAGGACTCAGGTCAACATGGCGGGACGCCACGCCAGAGTCGCTCCAGGGAAGCCGGAGGGTGTGGCAAGGAGACGCTACGGATGCCATTCTCCCAAGGCTGGTGGAGAAGGCTGAAATAGAGGTGAGGTATGTCGGACGAAGCCGTCTGAGACCGACGGACGCAACACGTATTTACATACACAAGTTCGCGCCTACCAAGTAACTTTACTTCTGCTACGGATGGCGTGTAAGTTATGAAACAATAAAAACTAGGCTAGTCAGGATTGTGGCTAACAGTGTAAAAGGGAGGCTATTTAACTAGGGGGGTTAGAAAGTCCTATCCTTTACCTGAGTGAACTGGGAATGAACTGGGGAAACTGGTAATTGCATTGGCATATTGCACATTTATTTATTTATTTAATTTGGATTCTTTTATATTGTGCGTATCTGCAAAAATCCCCCCACTTACGCAGTAGAGGCAGCATTTGCATGCACATGCATGAATCTATATAAAATTGTAGGACCCAAGAAACAAATCGGAAGCCGATCAATGATGCTGGAAAGCAGGACAAACTGTAATGATCAGTATAATCTGGGATTCTTTATTGGTGTTAGCCCGACTCTGGCCGAGTTTCGCTCTCGCAAGAGCTGCCTCAGGGGCTACTATAAGATAAAAGATACTATATAAAATTGTGCACACATGTACGTGCATACAGCCTGTTTTATACCATGCATGCATATAGACATGTATGTTATAAAATGGACGCATCCATTGGCGCGAGCCAGCATATGCATGTATATGTGCACCTGCGCGGCTGTTTAAAAGTTACCAACCCTGTATTTAGGTGCATGTGTGTGTGTATTTAAGAGTGAGAGAGGGGCTGGATTTAATATTTTGGTTTCCACAGGTTCTCTGTGGAGGGGTCCCTAGCAGAAGTCACATAGCTGTAAAGCTGGTCCCGCCCACTAAAACATAGAACAATTACACACAGCACTCCTTCCATCCCTCTGGCCCATCAATGGAATACCTCAGGGAACTGTACTTGGACCGGTGCTTTTTAATATATTTATAAATGATCTGGAAAGGGGTATGATGAGAGAGGTGATCAAATTTGTGGATGACACAAAATTATGCAGAGTACTTAAATCTCAAGCAGATTGTGATAAATTTCAGGAGAACCTTGTGAGACTGGAAGATTGGGCTTCCAAATGGCAGATGAAATTTAACGTGGACAAGTGCAAGGTGATGCAAACAGGGAAAAATAACCCTTGCTGTAGTTACACAATGTTAGGTACTATCTTAGGAGTTACCACCCAGGAAAGAGATCTAGGCATCCTAGTGGATAATACTTGAAATCATTGGCCCAGTGTGCTGTGGCGATTATTAAAAGCAAACAGAATGTTAGGAATTATTAGGAAGGAAATGGAAAATAAAACGAAGGATGTCATAATGCCTCTATATTGCTCCATGGTGAGACCGCACCTTGAATACTGTATACATTTCTGGTCACTGCATCTCAAAAAGGATATAGCTGCACTGGAGAAGGGGCAGAGAAGGGAGACCAAAATGATAAGGGGCATAGAATGGCTGCCCTATGAGGAAAGGCTAAAGAGGTTAGGACTGTTCAGTAGGAACGTTAATCGGGCTTCGGACGATTGAAAATATCAGACGATATTTTCAAAATCATCAGAAATTGGGGGCTCCCCCAAAACGATAGGAAAACCCCATGATATTGATCGTGGGGGTTCTCTTATCATTTTGGGAGAGGGCAGGAAAATGCACACAAAAATAACCCCTAAACCCACCCCAACCCTTTAAAACTAATCCCTTAGCTTCCCCCACCCTCCTGACCCCCCAAAAAACTTTTTACAGGTACCTGGTGGTCCAGTGGGGGTCCCTGGAGCGATCTCCCGCTCCCCGGCCGTCGGCTGCCACTAATCAAAATGGCGCCGATGGCTCTTTGCCCTTACCATGTGACAGGGTATCCATGCCATTGGCCGGACCCTGTCACATGGTAGGAGCACTGGATGGCTGGTGCCTTCATCCCGGCACCGGTGTCTTGGCTGAGATGGCTTATTCATGACATTTTCAAAATCTGGCACTGTATGCAGTTGCTTATGATGCTGAAGCCTAGATCCGTGCCCGAGTGAATGGTCACAGAATCTGTTCTGATTCATTATTCTGATCCAAATATCCAGCTATTTCCAGCATGACTCACCTTACTGGGCTTCAGTTCATAACTTTCCTATACATTCCTATCAAAGAAACATTAAAAGCAAATCAATCAGTACTAAACAACTTATCGGCTAATGGCAGCCTCAAACTCTGACCCTCACTTATAACCTTAAGACAAATAATCTCATAATCATTAATGCACTACCCTAAAAGATCCCTATCATTCAATTTCATGGTCATGCCAGTCTTCACATGTACCCTGCTAATGTACCAAACAGTCCTCATAATTTTACCATAAATGAACTGGAAATGCATTCTATTCGTTGCATTTCAAGCCCCTTTAAGGAACTGTAGTTCCTGCCACCAGCTAAAGTCCCAGGCTTCCGTGCAGAACGAGACATCTATGCTGAGAGCAATTTTATATTTTTCTATGTTTCATTCACATGAAGAACAGACTAAACCAAAATGTAGCCATGTGTGGAACCCGAAGTCTGCTTAGGCTTTCTATCCTTTCAGTCATATTTCTTGAAGCAAGATCAAAAGGCCAGCTCGACAGCGGAACTTATCGGCACCTCTGAGGACTGATTTCCAGCAAAATGAGTGCTCAAACAAATTAGCTGAACAGCCTAGAGCAGGGGATGGACAACTCTGGTCCTAGAATGCCACAAACAAGTCTGGTTTTCAGGGTACCCATGAAAATATTTAAACTAAAAGAAATTTGTAAAAAACTTTTGTGATAAGAGTTCTAGCAGCACTTTTTGACCTAGAGAAAGCTGGATATTCTGCGTGCTCTGATACCTGTTTTGGGGGCCAACCTAAGCAGTTTTCTAGCAGTCAGATGCATTTTCCTCTTAAACTTCTTTTCCCTTGTTTTAATGTATTGTTAAATACTTTGATACCATTTCATCCATATTTTACCAAATGTTAGCTTAATTTTTTTGTTCCACTGAGCTAGCTTTAAATTGTCTGTACTTTTATGTTTTAAACACAAATATTCTCTTTAATTATATTTTAATGAGTTTAGTTTAATCGTTTTGCACTTGTTTTAAATGAATTGTATATAACTTATAAAATGTATTTTGAATTTTGTATTTATTTATTGCACACCGTGTAGATTGTCTACAGATTGATGGTATATAAATAAATAAATAAATAAATAAATAAATAAATAAATAAATAAAATAAGATGGTATGAACATTCAGGATCATACTGCTCCTTTCTTCAGATTTTACTATATGGTTTTGAAAGCACATTTGAAGTGATCATCTTTGGATAATTCTTGTTGTTATCTGTTGACCCAAGTTAATTTAAAATATTTGTGTAAGGTCCTTTTGGTTTACACTAAAAAAACCCGTGCTCTAAATCAGAGATGGTTTTGCCCAATTTCCAGGTTAATGTGTATAATTTTTCGCATGTACCTGCAAAGGGGGTGTCAGGAGGACCTCTAGAGGCATAAAGGGATTGCCTCTAGTATCAAGGCGAGTAGGGCCGGTGCGTCCCAATAGGCAAACTAGGCAGTTGCCTAAGGCACCACCCATTAGGGGGTGGCAAAGAGCAGGCATGTGAGGCTGCAAGCGGAGCCCATCCCTCCTCTGTGTGTGTCTGTGTGTGTGAGTGAGAGGGATTGTATGTGTATGAGAGAGCAATGGTGTTATTGAGAGAGAGGGCAGGAGCCTGTGTGTGTGTGTGTGAGTGAGAGGGATTGTATGTGTATGAGAGAGCAATGGTGTTATTGAGAGAGAGGGCAGGAGCCTGTGTGTGTGTGTGTGTGAGTGAGAGGGATTGTATGTGTATGAGAGAGCAATGGTGTTATTGAGAGAGAGGGCAGGAGCCTGTGTGTGTGTGTATGTGAATGAGACAAGGAAACCTAAGTATGTGTAAGAGAGGAGGCTTGTCTGAGTGAATGAGGTGGACCCGAAGGGGGGTGGAAGGGGTGGGCGCAAGGCAGAAGGTTTGCCTAGGGCACCTAATACCCTTGCACCAGCCCTGAAAGACAAGTGAGGAGTGAATGTTGCCAGGAGAGAGAAAACCTGCAGACGTCTTAGAGAAAGATTGAAGCAGTGTGTGTTTTGTTTTGGGTTTTTTTGTGGCCCCCATTGCCCCATCACTGACCTTGTCCATAATCCAATCACCAGGCCCTGAACGCCAGGTAGCGTAAATCACCCTAGGCAGGAAAAAGTCAACCCAGGTCCTCGAATGCTCGCAAACAGGTCCAGTTTTTAGGTTCCCCACAATGAATATGCCTGAGATATATTTGCACACAGAGATGGTAACTTTCAAACCAGTGCAGGGCTGCAGACATTTTACAACATATGTGCGCAATTATGCGTGCATGTCATAAAATAGCTTGGCCACGTGCAAATGTGCAGCAAATTTTAAATGGGCGCGCACGTGTGAGCATCAATTCCGCTTCTAGCACGTGCATCGGGGGATTAATTAAAGGGCACACTCACACCCACACCTTTCCCAGTTTACCAGTTTGTCCATCAGTTTGCCCATTAACAAATAGGTCCTCCAGCTCTCCTGGTTTGATAGCCTACACTCCCCCCAGCTACCCCAGATGCTTTAAACCCCTCAGAAATGGCTCAATCCTTTTATTTTCTAACTTGCACATCATGTACAGCAGCAGAGGACCTCAGCACGCACAAGGTGCATAAGTATTTACGCACACACCTCTGGCTCATGCCCCGAAATGCCCATGCACTGCCCCCACCCCCCTTTGAAAGCTTTGGAGATGTGTGCGCTGCGGGCGGCTTTTAAAAACTGCTCGGGCGCACGTGAGCCCAACTTATTCGCGCATCCCCTCATTAATGCACGCACCGGGCTTTTACAATTCACCTGAAAGAGGCAGGGCATGCGAATCTCTCCTGCGTACTCTGCTTTGTAATGAAGAGCCGGTGCACTCCTTCCCTTTATTGTTGCATGCAGTAAAAAATAAGAAAGGAATCAGGCTTAATATATTTTTCGGTCTCAGAAGCTATTCTTTTCACTCTAAAAAAAGAAAAAAAACATTTTAATGATGAAAACTGTTTTCCACCCATAACATTTAATCATAATTACATTAGGAATCATTTATATTTAAAGAAGTTAAGCAATAAAATGAAATGGCTTTGAGAAAAGCAGGGTAGGAATGCAAGGATTAAGTGGCCTAATATAAAGAATAGATTGTGTTTAATGAAAATTTCCCCAGCGTTCAACATTTTTCTTATGGCTACTAGTATAGAGCTTCACATTTGTAAGCGGTAATTGTGTGTCCTTAATGGGTGACACTCTCCTTTCCCTACTGAATACTGATAAAAATTAATAAACCTAATTCTGTAGGTTTAAGTTTAATTTGGGTGAAATATATAAAGTAGTTAACATTTTCACTTAGCGACGAACAGAAGCATCATGGGTTTAAGCTTCCCTACTTGTTAATAGAGAGCCATTTTTTTTTTCCCCCCCTCTTGAGTGCTTGGGTTCTATATTTGCTCCTGTAAAGGACATGTCACGGCCAACCAGGCAGAGCAGCGCCCAGGGTGAGAGCTGTGGAAAAAAAAAAGTGACTAGACTTCTCCAGCAGAGCCGTTAATGACTGCCAGAAAAGATCTTATTGGCTTACAGTTTGATAGAGACAGTAAGTAATAAAGAGAATTGAGAGTGACACCGAGGAAACAAGCTACTAAATAACGCCGTAGCGCTGTGCTGGAGGCCGAGTAATTTTCTTTTTGTCAGGTTATATCAGGAGTTATACGCAACCAAGGCCTCCATCGAGTTTAGCTGACACACACTAAGGAAGCGTCTTTGTAATAACCGCGGCGTCTGGTTTGAATTGGCACACATAGCCGCAACGGCATAGCTAAATAATCCAAATAATGTAACAACATGTGAAGGGCACAAGGGCCACGTGAGATAATAGAATAGTGAGGCAGGAGGTGAGAGTCCAGCCAGGATCCCATATTAAAGGCGGGGGAGGGAGCATGGAAAGCCTTGATGTGCTCAGTGTCAAGCACTTTGCAGGGAAGCACCGTGAGGAAGGCTGATGACATTCCCTGACTTTTATCACTGGATCAAGAGAGTGACATGGAATGACAGAGAGCTCCAGCTGCTGTCCCTTAACTAGTGCCACTGCTTTCATGTGCCTTTTTCTAAATCACTGCATGCCAATTTTTAACATGAAGCACACTATCTGCAGTGCAGGTCCCATTGCATTTTCTTACGAACGAGTTTAGAAAACAGTTTTTATACTGAAAGTACACAGAAACGGAGACAGAGGATCCCTACTGGCAAAGAAGTGAAGGGTAAACTAGAGTGGGCTTTACAGAACTGCAGCAGGAAGGGAATTAGAGAAACAGCCCATTTCTGCAATCACATTTAAGACTAGCTTGGAATTCATTTCAAATGCTCTGCAACAAAGTTAAATGCTGGTTGTACTGGACTATGCTGCTCATCTTGGATTCCTCAGAGCTTTGTCGGTAATACCCCTATAAAAGGACCAACCACAAAGATGTCGTGGTGCATGAGCTTTTGAGAATGCATTAACGGGCCGATACAGTAAATCCCGCGGGAGAGCCGGCGCTCCGAGGCCCGCGGTATAAATGAGGGCCCGCGGTATAAAGAGGCGCTAGGGATACAAGCGCGTCCCTAGCGCCTCCTTTTTTGACAGGAGCGGTGGCTGTCAGCGGGTTTGACAGTCGATGCTCAATTTCTCCGGCGGTTCTCGAGCCCGCTGACAGCCACGGGTTCAGAAAACGGACGCCGGCATAATTGAGCGTCCGTCTTCCGACCTGCTGGCACATTTTTAATTTTTTTTTTTTTAATTTTTAATTTTTTTGGGGCCTCCGACTTAATATCGCTATGATATTAAGTCGGAGGGTGTACAGAAAAGCAGTTTTTTCTGCTTTTCTGTACACTTTCCTGGTGCCGGCAGAAATTAGCGCCTGCTTTCTGTATCGCGTGGGAATAACTAATAGGGCCATCAACATGTATTTGCATGTTGCGGGCGCTATTAATTTTTTTTTTGGGGGGGGGGGGGGTCGGCCGCGCATTTTTGACACACTAGTACCCCTTACTGTATATGGGGTAAAAATAGCGGGTCGAAAACATGCAGCTAAACGCGGGCTAACAGTGCGCTCCATCGGAGCACACTGTACTGTATCAGCCTGTAAGTTCCTTCTTCACATGTGATATCTATGTGCTTTTGAAAGCTCGTGCACCATGACATCTTTTTTGGTTGGTCTTTTAAAGTTTCTAAGACTACCCTGCCTCTCACTCAACTGCCCCAGTTCCTGTTTTTCTCATATAAATAGTTACTGGGGCAAAGTTTTACTTTTCTGCAGATTTACTCAGATAATTTATCTATTGACCCAGCTCACATAAAGCTCCCAAAACTTCTAATTTGTCTGTCTGTTTTGGCGGGAAGGTAAGCTCCGTGGAGCAGGTACTGTCCTTTATGATTGTCTGAACAGCAGTGTGTATGTCTTGTAGTGCAATATAAATGAATAATAATAATAATAATAACAATATGAGAATCTACAAAGGTTCCTATTTTCTCTAGGACCAACATGGTTTCCTGCTCTACTACTTTGCTTCCTCTATATTTTTCCAGTATCAGGAGAATTTTCAAAACCATTTACAAGGGGAAATGGCAATTTATGCATGTAAAGCTGGCTGGCTGGCTGAAAATTCCCCTTCATCAATATGGCTAAGAGGAAGTGTGTCCTTCTAAAACATATGCACTTTTAGCTGTATTTACAGGACACGTTCCCATGGGGGAGTTGTTTAGGGCAGGACCGGAAAAACAGCATGTGTGGATTGCATTTTCAAGTCTACGCTGGTTACGTTATCCAGCAGCCACACAAACAGGCGCAAATGTCCTACGGGTGCTCTGTACCTATGCAATGTGCATACTTTCTCTTTGAAAACGTGTCTGAAATTAAAAATGAATCCTCAGACTTATTCCAATGTGAACAGTTTGAAAAGTGCACCCTTCTAAGAGCAAGTAGCTGAAAAGATATGAAATCCTTCAGCTAAAAAAAAGATAAAAACATTATTAAGATTACCTGCCATCAGAAAGCCTGTGCCAGGGTCACAGTCGGCTCTACTGCTTTTAGCCCTTTTCCCATAGGCCATTAAGCACTGGAGCCAACTCTAACCCATGCCCCAGGCTCCTGCAATAAACAGATCTATTGGCAGGAGTCAAGAAGGCAGCATTGGCAGATGATGAGCACAAACACTGATAATTATTATTTTTACAAAAAGGACCATTTCAGAAGTAATTTCCATTGATTTTTAGGGAGAAGGTGGATCCGAGATTGGGAGAAACAGACATGAACAAGTTTTATGAATTTTGCTTTCCTATTCATTATAGCAAATACAACAGATGCTACTTCCAGAAACCTACAGCAGCATGCAAGCAAATCACCCACTGATTTCACTGTCACAGAAGTCCCGTGGCACAGAGTACCAAAAGCATGAAGGAGATGACCTGTTATTGCAAAAATCCCAAAACGTCTGAAATTTGTATGAATAAACCAGAAATTAAAGTCTATATACACACAAAAAATATGACCTCTAGATTCTTTTCCCTGGGTTAATGCACTTTAGCGGGTTTTTAAGCCTTGCCGAGCTCAGATGATCGCAGACGGGCCATCAGTTCATCAGGATCAGCTATCGGAGATGCGAGAACGAGCGTTTTCAATCATGGCTTCAGTCCTTTGGAACTCCCTTCCCACAACATTGCGTCTTACAAGTTGCACTAAGACCTTTCAAAGAATGCTGATTGCTGAAGACATATTTATTTCAGCGTGCTTTCAATTGACATATCAGATGGCAGTTTATTGTAGTGAGATTACACCTTGCTGATTTTATTATGCTACTATTTGATTATTTATTATTTTATCTCTTATATTTTATTGTTGTATATATGTTGCTCTGCTGTGAGCTGCTATGGCCCTTGACATACAGCGGGATAGAAATTTTAAATAAAGAGCTGGGTCATGTCATCCCCCCCCCCCCCCACACACACACATACACATACACATTATCTGGAGGAATGACTAGACAAACAGCCCAAGTCATCACTTTTAGCTAGAGCCAAAATCCATCTGTAAATCTGCTAGGGTTTTAACCAGTTCTCTTCAAAGTCAGCCCTCGTCTTACTAACCTCATGCCGTCTGAAAGCTCCTGCTTATTATTATTAGCAGGCTGGCACTGTTGGATTCATATGTTAGTGGCATAACAGAATGGTCCTGGAAGAAGCACCCTGGCCCCAATCTGTCTGCCCGCCTGTGAGCACCTGTGAGATACTGCCATGCAGTCCTGAAGGCCCAGGTCTACAGCAGCCTGAAATGAATGAAGTTCTTTCTGTCCTCCCCCCACCATAGTCTTTACATGGTTTTTGTTTGTTCTTATATTTATTGCATGCCCCTGGCATCTTTAGAATAGAATCTGTCCCTTTGATATTAAATATAGCTGTAAGAGCAAAGATATATTGTCTACTTCTTGTCACAATTCTTAATACTGAGGCTAAAATCATCTTCCAGGGTTCAAATAGCAACCAAACTTCCTTGCAGACATGTTAAGGCTGCGGTACTGGTTCTATTCTTCAAAAATATCAACTGATTAGTTCATGTTCTTCAACATATCAACATACTTGTTTCTAGGGTCTCTTGGTTTTATTAATAAGTTTAATTCCTTTTTTCCCCACCTACTATTATTTGATATCTCGTTTTATTTATACAACTTTTATCCTAGGCATGGCTGCCATTTTTAAAGGTGTCCTTCCCTAGTTCTACCCTTCAGTTATTTGTGCAATAATCTTGCTGTGCATATATTGGTGTGGTGACTCCCTACAGATCTGATTCGTTATTACAGCGGGTGGGAGGTGTTTTCAGAAATTTCAAGACCTCCTTATAGGAACAAAATATAAACCTGAACAAAGCCTGAACATTTATCTCAAGTGCAATTTGTCTGCTACTAAGTTTGACTGTAATCCGCCTTGAAGCCATTCTTGCTGTGAGGCAGACTATCAAATGTCCATTAAAAAACAAACCAAAAAACAAATAAATAAAAGATGTTGAAAGCAGACAACTGCTCTATCCTTCTGGGCTAATTTCTGTGAGTCATTTGCTGGTCATTGCTGCATTGATTTGCATATCTTTGCTGCTGTAGCCTGGTTTGTAGGAACGTAGCGACCAGTAGAACTATCTTAGAAAACAAAAACAAACTTCCACTGGCTTTAACATGGAAAACCACTTACTCATTTAGAAAGAATTATCTTCCTAGGCCAATTAGAACCTCTGTTAGTCATTATGCCCTCTTTTGGAGTGTAGGGTATTCCTAGTCCAAGTCAATTGCCCAAACAATAAATACAGAAGAGCATTAATTTTCTTGGAATGCTTTATCATACCGGTTTTCCTAAACAGGCAGTAATAGCGATGCACTGTATTACACAGTCATCCAGTTCAGCTGAGCCCAATTTACACTCTGATATAGGGATTGTAAACACAGAGCTCTGTACTGATTCACCCCTTGTGAAAAATTATGAAACTGTGCTCAGGTTTTCTTTGGGACAAGCAACCGCTGCCATTTTGTGTGAATAATTACGTTTCAGTGCCATTGTTATACTTTCCATTGACTATTCATTTCAATAAAAGTGAATGGCTTTTATTGAAATTGGGAATGTATGCAGGAAAGGTTTCCAATATTATATAGATTTAAATGGGGCTCCAGTCCTGAATCATACTGAAAGCTGGTTATTCAAACTACAAAATTCAATTAGACTAGATTATGTATGTAGTACAGATCAACTACAACCTTGTACTGCAAGCCTGTGCAGGTAGACCCCTTATTTAAATGGATCACTTGGCCGTTTTAATTAGTTAAGTGGCTTTTCAATCCCTCCCCCATTTCAGTTAAGAGGCTTGTGTACTAGCTTCTCATCAGTATCAAAAGGACAATTTTACAGCCTGGTACAATTACTCACTCATGGCCTATTAAATAAGACTGATGAGAGCCAATAAAGCTTTGGTCAATACTGGAATAAATGATCATAGAGGCACTACGCTAGCACCACATAGCCTAACCTACCTTGCTATTCCATTTCAAGACCTGGAAACCTTTCTCCATGGTACAGCAACAAAAATTGTACATATGGTCCACTCTCAATAAAGACTTGGAGCCACTCATTTGATACCGCATCTTAATGACCTTCACATGTATGCCTATTGTAATGCCTGCAAATAAAGACGTTATTTCAAGCTCTGGCATGGTTTTAAGTAACAGACTTTCTTGCACATGCCTAACTAGAAATTCTGAGGTTTGCAATGTTGCTTTCATGGCTGACTATTTTTCTGTGATAGGCAGACTTCCCTCAACTGCTTGAGAATAGTTGGTCAAAGACATATTTGTCCCTATGTCCTGTTTGAAACAGTCAGTGTGCAGCAACATATTTGTGCTAAAACATTCATACAGAAACCACAGAGAGGATGACACTGAGATACTTTTTTGGGGAGATAACATTCCCTGCTCTCCTGCTGCTTAGCTAAAGAGCATCTCCGATCGTGGCTGCCGAAGTGACTGCTGAAAAGCAAAAGAAACAAGCAGAACATGATTGTTTTAATATCTACTGGCACTACACACTGAAACTGGGGGTCTAAATGTCATCCGACATAGTGGGAGCCGGGTACACAGTAAAAGCTTCAAGGCGAGATGATTCATGATAATCTAGTGTTGCCTGAAGTTAATTGTAAGAAAAAGGTTGTGACATAAAATCAAGAATTGCTATGAAAGAGTAAACATGTCTTTCTTCTAGTGTTTGTTCTTATTTGTACTTCTCTAGGACAGATATCAAATATTCTACTTCATGCAGTAGAGGCTGGTACAACCTGGACTTCCAAAATATAAAATGATAAAGAGTTGAAAACAAAAAAAAAATTGCCCAAACTAATTATCACTGCCACAAAAGGCACCAAAGTAATTAGCACTCTAGTGAGCATCATGAACCTGCTACCAGGCCAGTACATATGAACCAACTCGCTATGTTCTAGTCAAAAAGTAATAAGCAAATTAAAATGCAGAGAAAAATAATAAACTTGTACATCTGTTTTTTCATGCAGAAATAGCTGCATTAGCCATTCAGAGGGAACTCTCCTGAAATTAGCCTGTGATAAGAAACAAACAAACCAAGCCATAAATAAAATATGGGAAAAACAATTTCTTGTCCGCTTGATGTTACAAGCAAATGCAGGGCTCTAATGGCAGGTATTTGTCTGGGAGAAAACTGGAATCTTAAGACCCTTTTTTTTGGACCAAGAGAAATAATGTGCATGCCTTTCGAGCCAGCCTCGGTCCTTTCATGGTTGCATGTGAGAAGAGACCCTGTGTGCTCTGGAAAGCTCAGGTACCACAATGCATTTCTTTTGTTGGTTCAATCAAAGACCTGATGAGCAAATGAGTGTCTTCATCATCTGAGCTCTTTAAAAGAAGAAACTTCAACTGAAATCCATTTATAGAGCCCCGGTCCCATAAAAAAAAGGCAAAGATCTTCAAATAGCCAGCTCTGTGTACCTATTTACTTTGTGGTTCTGCTGCCTTATAGAGGTGTTCTGAAAGGGGAAAATATTTACAAGGCTGATGTACTAAGGTGTGTCAATGCTTTCAAACATGTAAATGCATGCTAAATGCAAAATAACATGCTACCGTGTTGGTAAAATTTTGTGAATGCTATTTGCCAATTTAGCACACTTTATTTAGCTGCTGTGAACATTGTCACAAAATCTATGCATAAATAAGTAAGAAGCTGCATAACTATATAAATTAGCCCATTACCTATGTTTGCACAGCAAAATAACTCTTGTTAAATTGCATGAATAACACGTAGATTCATTTATGCAAGAAACTTAACCACACCTCAGAGATGTGTAGTAGATTTTTGTGATAACAGTATTATCTCAAGAAATGGTATGGGTGCTGATTTGCATGGGATAAAGGTGGGCCTTTATCAGGTGTTAACTAATAGGTAATAGCCCATTTTATCACAGCGTAGTGCATAGGCCTGTGAAAGAGGTGTGGACACAGCACTTGTTGGACTTCATGACAAGGAGGACAGAGCAAGTGCCAATTACTGCAAGCTAAATGATGTCCAGAAGGTGCTCCCACAAATACATGTTTGTGTACAGCCATTCTGCAATGAGGCTGAGATCTTACCCTTAGCAACGTGGAATGCCTCACAAAATAAAAGATCAAATACCAATTCACAAATTTGCAACTCGCAGCTTGAACACTTTCCATGAGCATGAAAACAAATATTGTGTAACAAAAGTATTCAGGCAGCAGTTTACCTGTGCCAAAAATAGGAATAATGATGCTACAAACCCAAAGACATATACTTGTAGTACTTCACAAATATTCCATAACATTTTAATAGATTAATAATGACAGTTTTGTAAGAAAAAAAGCAGCTTAGAAAAACAGATGTTACCTGGGAAATATGTTTACCGTTGGAAAATCCACATGGTTTCTCTAGATACTAAAATGCTTCCCATCCTGATTCAAAATCAAATGTCTTTTTTTAATAGCATAACCCTTAAATGCTATTAAAGTTCCCAAGGGATTAACCAGTTGCAGCCTTAGGAGTGAATTTTCAAAGGAGTTACATGCATAAAAGCAGCATATGCGCGTGTAAGTAGCTTGTACTTATGTACATGCTATTTTATAAACAAAAAAAATACAAATGTTTGGTTGGTTTTGCGCAGACATTTACCTGTGCAAAAAAAGAGTGGTCTGGAATGAAGGAACACTTGTAAGTTGCTGGTTTATAAGATATTTATGTGAATATATTAAACAACTTATTTGTACAATTTTACACCTTATGCGCAGACAAAAGTAAAGCAAGCTAAACAGCACAGTCTGAATTTTCCGGAAGGCTCATCACCCAGTAAAAATGTTGCTAGCAGTACATTTTTATGGGTTATCATAAGACTGGGGGATAACTGCACGGAGCAGCAGTTGCTACTCTTAAGAGAAACATGGGGATAACCTGCACGGCGCAGCGGATACTACCATAAGAAGCTTGCTGATCACACTGGATGGACCATTTGGGTTCCTTTTCTGCTGTCATTTCTATGTTAATTGTCTAGCACAATTGATATCAGACTCGTTTGCTTTTATTGGGTCAGGATGAAGTGGGGGAGTTCAGGGTAAAATACTAGGAGGGTGTTGATATACTAGATATGGACTGGGTCAACTGGTGGCGGTATCAGCAACTGGTGATTTCAATGTCACACACATGCTTTAAAATATATAGACTTCCACATATACCATATATACTCATGTATAAGTCGATCTCATGGATAAGTCGAGGGCAATTTTTGGCCCAAAATTTAAGAATTTTACTATGACTCATGGATAAGTTGAGGCTATGCCCGGTCATTCACTCCTTCCTTCCTTCCCCCAAGGCTATCTCCAATCATTCACTCCTTCCCTTCTTCCTCCATGGCTATCTCCAATCGTTCACTCCTTCCCTCCTTCCTCCATGGCTATCGCCGGTCCATTCATGCCTTCATGTTCCCCCCTATATAGCTATCCCCAGTCCATTCACCCGGGGCTGAAGACATAACCAAAGCAGCTAGAAAGAGACCGGTGGCAGTAGGATAGCTTCTCCCTCGCACCCCCTCCCAATCCCTTAATTCACCTGCTGCTAGCAAGACAACGAAGGGAGTTGTGGTTACTCAGGTAATCCTCCCTCCTCTCTCACAGAGTCCAAGTGTCTCCCTTTGAACCATGAGGTTCGTCCTGCTAGCAGCGGGTGAGTTAAGGCATTGGGAGGGGGTGCGGAGGAGAAGCTGCTCTACTGCCACCAGCTTCTTTCTAGCTGCTTCGGTCATGTCTTCAGCCTGCGGGTAAATGGACTGGGGATAGCCATGGGGGAGAGAAGGAGTGAACAGACATTGACCCATGGATAAGGCGATCCTGTTTTTCAAGATGAGACTTAAATTTCTCGACTTATACATGAGTATATACAGTAAATCAGGGTTTATACAAGCAAGTTCTATTTTATCGTGTGGAAAATATATGTGTGTAAGTTTATAAACTAGGCAGGAAAAGAATGCACTTTCAATGCATTGCCGGTATTCACATGTAACTAAACTTGTGCCTATGCTGGGGGACAGATATATGCATATTTTGGGCCAGATTTTCAAAGAGTTATGCGCACCGGACCTATTTTCAAAAGGCCAGGTGACGCATGTAAAGCCCCGGGATGCGTTTAAGTCCTCGGGCTTTAGTAAAGGGTCAGGAAGGGGGCGGTGCGGTCCGGGGGTGGGGTCAGAGGCTCCCGGCACAGCGTCCATTTGCCGCTGTGCCGGGGATAGTGCGCCGGCAGTCGGCCGGCACCCGCAACTTACTTCAGCCCCAGAGCTGAAGTAAGTTTTGTAACAAAAAAATGAAAATGCAAAAGGTAGGAGGGAAAGGGCGGGGGAGGTAGGGGAAGGGAAGGGAAGGTGGGGTGAGGTAGGGAATGAGGGAAGGTAGCGTGGCTCAGAGTGGGCTCGGCACGCGCAAGGTGCACAATTGTGCACCCCCTCGTGCGTGCCGACCCCCGATTTTATAACATGCGTGCTCCTGTTATAAAATCAGGCGTACATGTGTGCGCACCAGGTAGCACGCACACATGTAAGCCCGCGCGCACCTTTTAAAATCTAACCCTTTATGTTCTGCACAAACCTAATATACTCAGGTTATAAAAATACTGTAGTACATCTCCGTGCTTTTATGGGGCGATGCGGAGTCTGAAAGCTATCCTCCCTGTATCTCAAAGAAAGAAATTAGCAACATTTTTGTTTAATATCAATTTGGGGTTTGGCATAGTGGCTCTCTACTATGCATTGAAGATTGGATGACAGGAGCCAGAATTATGGCTTAAAAGCAAGCAAAAGAGGATAAGGCAGCTCCTGATCTTTGAGGATACTGCGTTCCCTGCTCTTCCATGCATCACCAGCCCGAAGAACATCTCTGAACAAATGGTTGCTAATAATGACCTTCAGGCTGAAAGGAAGATAAAGAGGGAGGCGTGAACTTAGAATGAAATGACATGTGAACTGGTAGCTCAGTTGCAGAGCAGAATTAAAAAAAACGGGTTTCTTGAGACACCAAGAGGTTGCCAGGCAATAAAGGAGTATGATGCATAAGCAACATGGGGCAATTTTCAGCTGGCCTATGAGCACCTAAGTTAGCTGGCAAAAGACGATCTTCAGTCACAAATAAAATCATGGCTGAAAATACCCCTGAATCTAGGCAGTCAAGATTTAGATCTCCTTTATGTGCATTGCGGGCTGGGGGCCAATCTTTGGTGCCTGATGATGAAAATCCATGATAGGTGCTTAAGATCCCCTCTGGCTTCCCTCAATCCCTAGCCCCTCCCCCCAAACACAAAAAAAACCCTTCTGGGGATGACCAATTTTAATGTGGCTAAATGTATATTCCTAGTAAAACTAGACAGCTAGATCAAGCTCCCTAACTTCATAGTTAGACGGCTAGATTCAGCTGAAAATGCCCTCTTTAGAGTCTTAAGTTATGGCATGAAGGGACAGGACTAAATTGCCAATGGATATTTTGGCTCATTCAAATGATTTTTTTTTAAATTGAATTCCTGTTTTGACCTAGCCAGGTTTATCTTGAACAGTGCTGCCTACATGCCAGTGCTATATGGAATATACAAACACCCAAACAGTGATTCAAACAGGGTGGACCATAGCTCTGAACACACGTCTTTCCACTGCTGCACAGGCAGGGTGGAATGCAATACAACTCCACCATTCCTCCTGTTATGCATTACTTCTTGAGGAATGTTCTACAGTTATATATACCCTGCATATTTTTATTCTCAGTTTTCCAAGATTTTAAAATAGCTGGCATTGTCAGTGTAGGATATTGCTGGTTAATTGTTCGTCTTGGAAAGACAAACTATGAGCAAGGGAACTGTTCGAGAAGGATTTAGTGTATTTGAATAATTTAGATTCCTGTAGTTAATTTGACAGGATTGTTTTTCTCTTGCAGTATCCCTGCTGCTGTAAGAATTAAAACTGCCGGGCACACTAGAGTCTATATGCCTTGGCTTAGTAATGAGGTTTATCAGTCAATAAATGATTTTATATAGCAAATTAAACTGTAAATTTGGTTTGGGTGGTAAATATTTCGAGAATAAAGATATCCAGCTAATGAGGAGGGCTGGGCGGGAGAAACGTAACCAAAATGTCAATCCCCTAAATCTTTATCAGAGCAGGGATTTGCCGAAAGTTTACTGCCACTGTCTCCTCTTCTCGTGTACCTTTGTAAATAGCAAGGGAATATTTTATAGCCACTGTATTTACAGGAACATTTTTTTCCTCCCTATTTAGATAAGCACTAGGTTTCGGCAATGGAATTCTGCATGTTGATTTGTTTCAACCTTCTGTAAGGTCATCAAAACCAATCTTTCATTGCACTGTCAAGAAAAGTATAGACCCTGTTGCTCATAATGCCAAAAGCACCAAGTTGATATTTTTAAACCCAGTTTTTATATGCAAAATGACCTAAAAAAGACTAGTTAAACCCTCTTCTTTAAAGTGCAAGATGGTAGCAATATCATCCAAGACTGGAAATGCATAGAGAAAAATCTAAACACAAACCGATATAATATGACAATACCAAGAGTCAGCAAACCATTCAATATTGTGTTAAAATCCATAGCAGATGGAAACGAATAGATTTATGGATACAGTGACAAGAAAATTCTAGTCCAAAGGGTAATGATAAAAGAGCTCAGAGAGAATAGACTTGGGAGTATCATCAGAAAATATTTCTTCTCAATGAGGGTGATGGACACATAGCTCGTCCCTAGTACCTCCATATCAGTGGCAACCCTGGAAAGGTGGCTGTCAGCTGGTTCAGGAAACCGACACTCAATTTTAAGAGCGTCAGTTTTCCGAACCCACTGACAGCCGTAGGTTAGGAAAACGGATGCTGGTAAAATTGAGCATCCATTCTAACCTGACCGGCTGGTGCATTTTTTTTTTTTTATTATTATTTACTTTTTTTGTTTTGCCCTATTGCATGCTGGGATTTATTCTGATTTTCCTATTGCACACCTAAGAGAAGCAAGACTAAAAGTACCTACTTGCAGGGGACTAAAAACAGGACTGGATCAACCTGTCCTGAAAGTCTGGAGCCAGTTGGCAACCCTAATGTCCCTCCCTCTTCTGAAACTCTGCGCTAGTTCTCACAAGCTTTACTGAAATTCCTCTGTCTTTATTCATGGGCTGCTATGACCTTTGTTACTTCCATTCTGGAACTGGTTTGGATGTAGGGTACTGGGTCATTCAATCATGATTACAGTGAATGTGAGCCTACTTTGCTTTGATATTAAAATAACTTCTAACACATGCTTAAGTAGCCTGAAATACTGTGGTAGAGTTTTATAAAAAATAATGAGGCAGCTCTATTAGTAAGCAATGATGAACTGTTTTTTTGTGTTCTTTCTTTTTTTTTTTTTTTAAGCATTGCTTTAGGAACATTACCATCTTCATTAAAGTTTTATTAGGTGGGAGACATTTAAACAATAAAAACAGAAGAGGCCAGCAATTCTTAGGCTTTTATAGTGTATACATTCTTGACATTGTTAACTAAGAGAGCAGTTTAGTTGAAACTGATACCTCAGTCAGCAGTTTCCCTGTATCCAACTTCCAGATAGGGATGTGCTGATGTTTTTAATGACATAGGCAAAGTCGACAACATTGCTTTTGTCATTTCTTATCACTTCAAAACTGAAACGATAAAAATTTCCATGAAATTATTTTTACAATTTTTTTTAGCACACCTAATTTTCAAAAGAATTGCATGCTTAAAATTGGGTTTTTACACATGCAAATGCACTTTACCCGAGACAGTGGGCTTTTGAAAATTGCTGCAATATATGCAATTGAATTGTCCATAGGATTTACCCACATAAGTACACTTTGGGGCGGATTTTAAAAGGCGCGCGAATAGCCTACTTTTGTTTGCGCTCCAGGCGCAAACAAAAGTACGCTGGATTTTAGTAGATACGCGCGGAGCCGCGCGTATCTGCTAAAAACCTGGATCGGCGCGCGCAAGGCTATGGATTTTGTATAGCCGGCGCGCGCCGAGCCGCGCAGCCTACCCCCATTCCCTCCGAGGCCGCTCCAAAATCGGAGCGGCCTCGGAGGGAACTTTCCTTTGCCCTCCCCTCACCTTCCCCTCCCTTCCCCTACCTAACCCACCCGCCCGGCCCTGTCTAAACCCCCCCCCTTACCTTTGTCGGGGGATTTACGCCTCCCGAGGGAGGCGTAAATCCCCCGACAAAGGTAAGGGGGGGGTTTAGACAGGGCCGGGCGGGGAGGCCCCCGGACCGCCCCGGGCCGTACCCACGCCCCTGTACCCGCCCCCAAAACGCTGCCGACACGCCCCCGAAACGCCGCGACGACCGGGCCCGCCCCCGACACGCCCCCCTCGGAGAACCCCGGGACTTACGCGAGTCCCGGGGCTCTGCGCGCGCCGGGAGGCCTATGTAAAATAGGCTTCCCGGCGCGCAGGGCCCTGCTCGCGTAAATCCGCCCGGTTTTGGGCGGATTTACGCGAGCAGGGCTCTGAAAATCCGCCCCTTTATGCATGTAAATAGCTTTTTAAAATTGCTACAATAGTATGTTATATTTACACGTGTAACTCCTTTTAAAATGCACCTGTATTTGAGTTAGTGTGCACTGTTTGAGTTTCAAAGTAAAATAGTCTGAACTAAATCAATTAGTGCATACTAAAGCGACCTAGTGCACACTAAACAAAAAAATTAAAAAACAAAAAAACCTTATGAAACAAAAAAGGTGGATAAACAAAACAAAACTCAAAGTAAACAACAGTTATATCGACCAACACCTCCTTGCAGATCATCTAGATGGCAGACCTAACAAATCGAAAAAGGCAACAAGATAGTGGAAAAGGGGAGGAGGGGGTAGAAGGTCAAACTTTATGTAACTGTCTCTTTTTTTGAAATGATTAATGTATTAGATGATCTCCCACACTCCTCCTAAAAATTACCCATTTCTATCTACCAATATTCAGTGCACCAGGTCACAGCCTTTTTCAGGAAATTCTTCATTCCACAGGCTGTGGTCTACCATCTCCTTTCCATTCCATCAAACACCACCCAATTCTGTCAGATCCCTCGAGGCACTCTTTCTCCTGCACTAACGCCTCTACTCTGCAGAATATGGAGATGCACAAAAACACTAGGCACAGGAGTAGCTCTCCAATGGTCAAATATTTACTTATTTATCACCTAAATTAAGCCAAATATTTTTTTTCCAGCAGAAGAAAATTGTTATAGGCCAAATCAGTCCTTTATGCAGACTGAATAATTTGGTAGAACTGAGACTTAAGATTCTTCTGGCTTTGTTTTAATTATCTTCTATATCCTTGTACTGATAGATCTATGACCACCTTGTGCAACATTGTGTACAGAGTCAATACTACAGCATGTAGAAATCAAATAAATAAATACGTTAGAAGTGAGAAATATTCTTATAATTTAAGGGGCAGATACTCAGCCCGGCACAGAGCACTTAAGCTTACCGCCTTGTTACAGCTAAATATGCAGAATGCTTTGAGATTTCTGACTCAGACTCAAGATACACTGCTAGCATAAAATAAGTCTGTGCGCTCATATGCAAATAGCCTTATACTCTTGACCACATATAATAATAATAATTTGGATTTATAGAGCAATTAATATCTACCAAGGATTACATTTCTATGGTACCTCAGAAAAATGCATGCGGCCATCTTTGGCAGAAAGAGCAAGGAAGCCATTTTTAGCTCCTAGACTACATGGGAATTCTCCAGAGCGAAGAGAGAACAATCTTCTCATTGCTGGTCAATCATCACTGGGTAAACCAACGCCCAAAAAGATAGAGTGGGCAGTTTTCAATGCCATTCGTGTGGGTAAATAATGATTTGTTCATGCACATTGGCATCAACGCACACATCGTGTGCGCTTTTAACCACGCTCAGAGGTGTACGTTCATGGGGCCATGTTTAAGTCGGGGGAAGGAAAATACAGCACGTGAATTGCTTTTACAACTCTATGTGCATTATTTTTTAATGGAAAAAGTGCCCCCCCCCCTCTCAAAAAGAAGGTACAAAAGTCTGCAGGCACTGGGGTAGATTTTCAAAGGGGTACACACGTAAGATACGCGTGTAATCCCCAAAAACCTACCCCTGCGCGCGCCGAGCCTATTTTGCACAGGCTCTGCGGTGCACACAAGCCCCAGGACGCGCATATCTCCCGAGGCTTTCAAAAATGGGCGGTCTAGGGGCGGGGCCGGGGGCGTGGCGGCGGTCCGTGGGCGGTTCGTGGGCGGTCCCGAGTCCTCCGGCACAGCGGCCTGTGCCGGGGCTTGGCGCGCCGGCAGCCGGCAAGCACGCGCAAGTTACGCGTAACTCGAAGAAATAAGGTAGGGGGGATTTAGGCAGGGCTGGGGGTTGGGTTAGATAGGGGAAGGGAGGGAAAGGTGGGGGGGGGGAGCCTAAAAAAAAGTTCCCTCCAAGGCCGCTCCGATTTCGGAGCGGCCTTGGAGGGAATGGGGAAAGCCATTGGGGCTCCCCTTGGGCTTGGCGTGTGCACCCCCTTGCGTGCGCTGACCCAGGATTTTATAACATGCCGGGTAGCGCGCACAAATGTACCCCAAGCGCATAGGAATTAAAATCGGCCCCACTGTACATAGTTCAAGCACTGTAAAACGTGTGGGTAAAAATTACCTGCGGACAGTTTAAATGTCCTTCCCCCCCAAACCCTGACTTACTGTACATCATGCAGAGAGCCAATGGTAGCCACATGACTTAAAATCATATCCCAAGGCTTCAGGCTCACGGTTCTGTGTCTAAACCTATGGGTGCCAGTTTCTTTAGCCTCCAGTCCCAAAGCAGGTCTGGTTTTCAGGATAGCCACAATGAACCTGCAAGCAATGTATTTGTGCACAGTGGAGTGTCATTCTGTGAATCACTTACAATATATTACCGCATTTCTTTTTGTAAAGTATTCCTTTCCTCGACAATGCATGGAAATTTGACTGAGTGAACAAGGTAACTGCCCTACTTCCTCAACAGGCATTTACAGACCTACATTTCCTAGCTTTCAAATTTTTCTACATCACTGCACTACAGCATTAATGTCTTTATAGTATTTTGCTGAACCTGAAAAAACCCCCCATATAAATATACATGTATGTATATAAGAAAATGAGACGGCAAACAATACAGTGCCACAATCACAGGCCTTTCAGTTTGCTTCCAGAGTTCTCACACAACACAGCTTCATTAAATCTTATTACACCTTGTCAGGTTATTCAGGCCATCTACAAGTGAGCTACTCCAGTCCAAGATTCTACAGCCAGGCTTTATTACACACTTCAAGAGAAAACATAAATATATGCTGCCTTACAGTCGCAGGATTATATATCAAATTACAGGTCCTTTCTCTGCAGGGATCACAGGGGAGTTTGGGTTCAATAGAAAACTCACATACAATTCCAATAGAAAACTCACATACAATAGAAAACTCACATACAATTCCAATAGAAAACTCACATACAATAGAAAACTCACAGGTCAGGTTACATTGTTAACACTGAAATTCACTATTTTACCTTATAGGCACGAATATACTTTCTATAATAAAACATAACTCACGGGTCTCCCATAGCTCCTCACAGCGCGGCCCTACTCCCCTGAATTGCTGGGAACATTTTCTTGTTGGCAACAACCCCCTCATGAATCCCTGAGGACCAGCTTAGATCCTCAGGGGTATGATTGCAGGTTTGGGCTTGGAAGAGTAATCAAGTCCTTTCTGGGTGACTCAGGCTCTGTTCAAGGGAGCTACATAATGTCTCAGAGGCCAGAAATCCAGCCCCCAAATAGTAAGACCCCCAGTTCAAAACCAAGCAGAGCTCCTTTTAGCATTACAGAACTTCAATGAAGTTTATTTAAAAGTTTAAACAATTACCTTATCTAAGTTGATAAGCTTATCCTACAGCCCAGAAAGGCAGACCCCAAAGTGGTTACAGTAACGGGCTGAGAAATAGGGAAGCCAAGGTTCAAATCCCATTGACACTCTTTGTGAACTAGGGCAAGTCACATTATCCTCCATTGCCTCAGATGCAACCTTGGGGGTATATTTACTAAGCAGCAAATATTGTGTGATATTTTCACCAAAACTGCATGTATTTAAATGAGCTGTTTTGAATGCATACATTTTTCTAAATACAAGCAAAACAGCTCATAAATACCTACATTTATATAAATAAAATAATGTAGGTTGCCTCAAATAATTCAAGCCTTGTTATTTTCTCAAACATTAGCTACAACCCAAGAGACATAGCTAACTTTTCCCAGAGGCATTGGGATGCTTCTTAGCCAGCAGTGGCCTTAAAGTACCCTCTCCAAACGGGTCAAAGCCCTCCCCCAAGGATCTGGCGAGTCCCCCACCCACCCCGCCATCGCCAGAAGCAGACCTAACCCAACCCCACGTTTTCAAAAATGCTGTCACCGAGCTCATGGCCCTTCCCCAGCACAAACCTGCCTACTCACCGCCATGCCTCATAGTATAGATGATCCCTGCTAGACTGGTAATCTAGTGGGGCCCGGATATCCCCTAGGCTCGGGGCCGGCTGCTGCCATTGCCCTCATCATGTGATGTGTATAGGCTTGTTGGTGCTATTTGGAAAGGTGGCAGCAGCCGGCCCGGAGCTTAGGGGGGGTTCTCTGGGCCCCACTAGATTACCAGAGAGCCAGTAGACCAGCAGGGACGAGGTAAGACAGTAAGTAGTGTGGGGGTGGGGGTCCTTTGGTGGTGGTGGGGGGGTTGGTAGGTTTGTGCTGGGGGAGGAGCCTTATTTGAAATTCACCCCAAAGCCTTTACATTCTGATCGGCCCATTGTGCCTTTCAAAACCAAGATCCTTCCAGTAAGAACTACAAAAGGGGAATAGAAGCTTTGGCCCATTTTACATGTCAGTCCACTCTGCATACCCTGATAGTATTCCTTGTTTCAGTTGTATTGAAACCATAGGGCCGGATTTTAAGACCTACGCGCGGGCGTGCATTTGTGCGTGCAACCCGGCGCACACAAATCTACGCCCGATTTTATAACATGTGCGCGCAGCCCCGCCCATTTTTTCAAGCCCCGGGACTTACACAGGTCCCGGGGCTTGCGAGCGTTGCTGGACCTATGCAAAATAGGCTCGGCGCGCGTAACCCCCCCTAACACACGTAAATCCACCTGGATTTATGCACGTAGGTTTTGAAAATCTGCCCCATAGTAAAGAGGATTCCTAAATAAACAAATATGAAAAGTTAAGCAAGACTATTAGTTTTGATTTGACATAGCATCTTATTACCTTGTACACATCTCCACCAGGAAGGAAATCATTACAGGTTTAAAATACTTATGCATTTTCAATAACAGCCAGAAGACCCTCTACTATAGCCCTTGAGCAGTCCAATCAGCCATGAACTACCACTGCTGCTCCTTATTAAAAGAATTCACAGTTGGGCCTCTTTTGTTTAACCTAGTCCTCAGTCCAATGAAGAGTGGAAAAGGCTGAGTTCAAAAGTTATGAGGTCAGTATAAAGAACTACTAATAGCTGCAATTATCACAATGTTCCCATTCTTGATTCTGGGGTTTACCGCAAAGTAAACTAGTAAATCAGGCTCACTTGAAGGTTTACACTAGGGAATGCTGGGTTGCTTGACTGTAACCAATTTCTGTACTTGTGATTCAGTGCAGCTTCCCAAGATCCACAGCTTGGAAACATTGAGAAGGGCATGGTTCGGTAATTAAAGAAAATTACACCACAGACCTATTTTTCTAAAACTATCAGAACCACTTGAGCATACACATTATTACGTGCCCTAAAATATTCTATTAACCAAACATCCAAATGTTGGCTTTGAAATGTGTGTGCAGTGTGCCGATGATTCGTGTGTATAAAATGCACAGCATTAAGTTTGCTTAGTGCTCTATTTATGTAAAATTAGCCCCACTGGAAACTTTAGGATATTGATATGAGCCACCTCCTCAAAGAGCTGCAGTGTTCTTTTTCAATATGGTTTGTGTACTACAGAGACCAAAAAACCTCTCCTTCTATTTCTTAAATCCTTTCTTTCATCACATTGCCTGATCCCAACTGGCAAACACAAAAGGGCTTTCCATGTCAATATAATCTTTTACATGTGTTACCTGGCAGACAAGGCCAGATATGTTTGACAACCACGTACAGCTAGGCCGAGGTGAGCTGCTTTGCATCGCTATCAACAAAGCTGAAAATGAATAAAGCAATGGCCATAAGCTGAAATTCTGTGATGCAGTAGGGGAAATGAAAAGAAGGTTGTACGCTTCTCGAGCCTCACTCTTCATTTCTTCTCTCTTACCTTTTTGTTGATATTTTGTTGATATTTTGTTGATATTTTGCTCCAGTCACTTTTTTCTGTGGAATGCACCTGTATGCACCGTGTTATTTAGCAATTTCCATTACTAGAGTTGCTGATGGCCTGAACCAAATGAAACAGATTAGATGGCATCAAGAGATAATGTAATCATAAAGGTGAATTTTAAAAAACCACTGAACACATTAATCGAGGGATGTGAAAATAAGGCGGGCTTGCACGCACCAAGCAAATTTTAAAAGCCAGTAAGATATGCGCATATCTCCCACAGCACGCACATCTAGAAAGTTTGCAAAAAAGGGGAAGGGTATGGTATGGCCTGGGCGTGGCATAAACCTGAAATGTAAGTGGAAATACTTACGCGACCCGGCGTGCACCAAGGCCCCCTGCCATGTAACTTTCCTTCTGCTATGGACGCCGTGTAAATTAAAATGTAAAGAAAACTAGGCAGATCTGGGGGGGTTTAAGGCTTGCGATTAACTGGGGGGAGTGAAGGCTATTAAACTAGGGGGTTTTGAAGGACCTATCTCTTAACTGGGTGAACCGGGGTTGAACTGGTAAATCTGGGAATAGCATTGGTATGCACCCCTTTTAAAATCCCCCAATTTACATGGTAGCTGCGGGATTTGCATGCCCATTCGGGCACCCACTTAAATTTGGCGCACATGTGCGCACAGCCACATGTGCACATATACGTGTGCAAGTTATAAAATAGCTGTGTCCGTGGGAGTAGGCCAATGCATGCATGCACACTTGTGCCTTCACACCGCTTTGAAAGTTACCAACTTTGCATATCTCATTTTTATATGTAATATCAATTACAATAGCGTTTCAAATCCTTACATGGAAACAAAAAATACTTATCCCAAACTAAGTATTTTCAGACATCAGCTTCACAAAAGCATAAGCCAGAGGCAGAAATGTCCAGAAGGGAAGAGCAAGATGGCCGCTGCATAGCGAACAAGTAGGTTGCTAAGCTCCAAGGAAATCTCTAAAATTGACTTTTCTAGATTGAAATATTACCTCTAAAAATGCTGCATACGAAACGCAAGGCTAAGATTCGTGAAATCTTACCTCTACACCAAATGTATCTATGAGACAACCAAGGATTGAGGAGGCCTTTGGGAGATCCATGCACCTTGATCCAGAGGGAGAAGCCGTGGGCGAGACCAATGGAAAGCAGTCGCTGGACGCCAGGGCCGTTGAAACACCCCTCAGCCCCAGAGCGCCAACTATGCCAACTCCGCCTTTGGGACCCCCAGAAGGAGTGGGGGAAGTACAGCTGAGAACGCTGCTGGAACGAGCGACTCTAAAGACCCCAACATCCCCGAGAAGCAACGGTGGATGTCTGACTGCTTCAGAGCCCGATTTTTCAGGGCTCTAAGGGCTGGTGCAAGGAGGAACAGCGTTTGGCGGGGGAGAAATGCCCTTCTGAGATAGGAGTGGAAAAATCTGAAATGCAAGTCCTACTGTCTTAGAATACGGAACTGCCGGAAAAAATTACTTTAGAGGAAATTTGGAGAGCAATAATAACTCTGAATAAAGCAGTAACTGATTTGACTATCACAGTAAAAGAAAACTTGAGTAAAGTTCAGTCACAGGAAAAAACAATTACTGAGATAGATAAATTGATATTGATGAGATAAAAATTGATATAGAGGTGAAAAGAGTTAAAGAAGTTCAATGCAATGTAATCTGATAAAATCTGATATCACTATGGCAAGGAAATTGGACTATTTTGAGAATGAGTTAAGGATGGATGTCCTCTAAAGATTTGCTCAAAAACTATCTAATTAATATACTGTGCTTCACAGAAACAACAATCCCTGCGATATAAAAAATAGTATACTTACCATCAAAGCAGGATACAAAAGATCAGGATGTGAAGTCAGTAGACAACTTATCAGATATAATAGAAAAATCTTTTGAAACAAACATTGAAATGGGAGCGACATTGTTGGTTTCATTCACGTAGGTGACTGATAGAGACTTGATTCTCCAATTGTATTTTCGCAAGCAACAGCTTCAATTTTATGGAAAACCAATCAGAATTTTTCCAGATATTACTAAATTGATCAAGAGAAGAGAAAAGTTTTCCTACAGATAAAAAATGAAGTCATTACAAGAGGAGCCAGGTTCTACTTGAGATTTCCCTGTAGATGTATAGATGTGTATCAAAATGATAGATATATTTTTTCGGAGTCGGAGCAGTTAAGACAGTATTTAGATTCACACTCCTAAGAAACCTCAAGAAGGTGTTGGCCATAAATGATAAGTGCATGATATCGCTGTATAGTTCTTATTAATATTGAAATATTACTGCATAATCTGCTTGAATGTAATTGCTCTCCAATCATTCCTGTAATCTACAGATAATATTTTTAATTTTTCTTTCTGGGCCAATTAAGGCTGTTTATATTGAATTCAATATTTTTTCTGTGTTTTTCTGAAAACATTGTTTCAATGTTAATTTGTTTGAAATCAATAAAAATAAAAAAAAATAAAAAATGTCCAGAAGAGATCTTTCTCCAACATGGGCCATATTTTGTGACAAGCTGTCGCAAGGGGATATATATGGTAAACTTCAAGTAAATTGCAGAATGGAGACAAATTGCAATTGAAAAATATAAACTGGTTGAAATAAAAACCACAGTCCAAGAATGCAACAAAAATGCAGAAGAATCACAACAAACAAAGGAGCCATTAACTCAAAGACCCATTCTCAAGCAGCAATGCCATAATTAGGGTTGGCGAACAGGCTCCAGATTTTCAGGACAGTTTGATTCAGTCTTGGTTTTGCGACATTGCATGCAGGGACTTGTAGTTCCGATTCCTCTAATCATTCCCAATGAAAAGGAAGACTACAAGTCCAAGCATGCAATGGAATAAAACCAGGACTTGATCAACCTATCTTGAAAATCTGGAGCCAGTTGTCCAACCCTAGCCACGACATCACATGCATCCACCACCCTTTCTATAAAGAAATATTTTAATATCTGCAAGGAATAATTGCAGAGGCATGGTCATGGGATGAGGATGAGACACAGGGGGAATTTAAGGAAACACTCTGTTATGGAAAGGGTGGTGGAGACTCGGAACAGCCGCCCTGTCAAGGTGGTAGAGATGAGGACCAAATCAGAATTTAAGAAAACATGGGACAAGCACGGAGGATCTCTGCGGGATAGGAAGGGATTATAAAGCTAAGTAGGAGATGTGACTGGGCTGCATGGTCTTTATCTGCCATCATGTTCTATTTTCTCTGTTTCCCTTTCTCCCTCCTCTCTTCCCAGCATCAATTACTAAGACCCCTTCCCTCCCCCCAAAAAAGAACCATAGACATTTAACTGGACAAACAAGAAATGTCAAAAGACAATAAAAATTTGCACAAATAAGCCATATAATTCTCATGCTTCAGCAATGTTGCTGCAAAATTTTCCAGCTCCTGTTACAGACTCTGCCCTTGAACTGCTGCAGGAAACTAGGGCCTTTGACTACAGCTCTTGCATTGTAGATAACATTTGCAGAACAACAGCATTAATGCAGCTTATGCAAGCTGCAATTTCATGCCAATAGGCTCATTTGCATGATGTTGCATATTAATGAGCTCATTTGTACACCAGAGTAGAAATCCAAATTGATGCCAGGTTTAGACTTCAGCTTCATTTGCTAATAAACCAGGTTAATGCTTGTAACGCATGTTAACACTATTTTAAGGCACGGTTAGGCCTGCATTAGCACTAATGCAATTTGGAAAAATAAGCTTCATTATATGATAAAGAAACACCATATGGAAATCAGGAGTTATTTTGTTTTGTTTTGATAAAACCCTGAAATGAATCCCAGAGCTGTCTGTCCCCATTATTTCAATGCTGGGATTGACAGTACAAGACTTGATATTACAATAAAACAAAACTTTTGCCAGCAAAAAGAAGCTGATGACATACTGTTATGGAACACTACAATAAACAGGTAGAAATATGTGATAACCAGAATACATAAGGCTGCAATTTAATCTTTTTATTTGAAATATAAATATTTTTACTATCAAGCTTGACAGTATAGAAACTGTGTGCCCTGCAGCCTTCTGAGAAAACAAAATTTATATATAAAACTTCCTGAAATAATGCCTTTCATATGTAAGGTTTTGTCACATTGCAATGGCTCTTAGCCTATCTTATGGTGCTCTACCTTTAATTATTTTATGCCTAGAAGACACATTTTAAATAGAATAGGCGGGCTACATGAGTTTTGACAGCTGGGAATGATTAAAATACTGGCAACAAGCACTATAGAAAATTCCCTGAGGTTTTAGCTGGGTAACTCACTCATATGAAAGTTGAAGATTAGAATCCAGAAATAAAAAAAAAAAAGTGCTTTTTACCCAGCAGCAGGAAACGTGCAGGCCATTGGAGTTTATTTTACGAGCCATTTCTTACCTGTTTCTTATAAACTTTTAAAAATATCTTAAGGCAGGAAGGTTGGAAGTTGGTCAAGAAAATGTAATTTTCTCAACCCTTTGTTAAAAATACAAAAAAGCATAAAGCCATGTTTCAAGTGAAACCCTTCTGTCATTTATAAGGCGTGCAGGTACTCAGCTTCTTTATTGAGTGCTCTGGGCATGTTGGTTGTCCATGAATTGTATTTGCCCCATTTTGCAAAATAAGGCTCATATATGCCATAGGTGTGCTATCAAAATGTAAAAACCTCTTCCGGCTTTCTACCTTTAGCCATAGCTCCCTGGGCTTGGATTCTTTGTCAGAACGGTTGGATGGCAGCCCTCCCAGAACACGAAGGAAACGTGGGAGTCCATGCCACTGGTTTTGTGAAATGTACTTTCACCACAGAGCTGGTAACGACCCACTTTGGTACTGAGAATCTTATGCCGACATCAATGTGCTACGTTCTTTGCCTACTGTCACGCTATCTTCCAAATACAGATGCAGCACATTTAAACCAGCATTTTAGTACTTTCCCATGATACATATATATATATATATATATATTGTTTCCTTAGTACCTGTCCAGAAATGGGTTTCAGTAGTTGCACCCTTATTACTCATTTGGTCAGCATTTTTTGCGATACTTTCCTATTTTGAAATTTTACAATCCTGAAAACATCAAGCAATCAACTCTGGCATTCTCTTGTTGCGAAAGCAAATAATTTACATGTATACCTAATAAAGAAGTGTGGTTGCTGTGTTAGAACAACTGAAGGCAGGTAATAAAAGTTAACCCAAACCCCCCCCCCCCCCAACAAAATGCTGTATATGATACTTTTTTATTGGAGTAACTTAAAAAAGGCATCACCTTCGATACGGTATTTTTTGTTTTTGTTCATTAACCTTCATTTCTAAATGTCTAATAAAGATAGCATCAAATAGTTACACCTAGTTTATTTATTCTGCAACTTAGTTCTATTTGCTAATTATGCCTTAAAATGTTTTGCCATTAGTCTTCTTAAAAACTTTGCCAAATGCACCGTGAAGAATAATAAAATACATGGTGGCTTAATTCCTTAATGTTTCCACCATATTTAAGTGCTTAACATTCACAAGAAGGGGAATAAACTGGAGCATGAATGCTGGCAGTCTGGAGGACTTCCTCCTCCTATCTGTCTGTACTGCTGATGTGATTTATCAGAGCTTTTATTATTTAAGGCTGATGCCATGAGTAAAAGTCCTATGTAAAGAAGTACAAATTAGACACCAGGAAAACAAGCTTATCTGTGCTCTATCTGTACGATGCTGCTAGCAATAGTAAACAGCAGTGAAAAAGTTGTGCATTTTTTTTTTTTCAGGACAATTTGGATTGGATGCACAGCTTCTTGAGACTGTGCACATATAACAGCAATTGAAAGCTTAATTAGGTAAACATTATTTCCATTAATTAGCACAGCATCTTTCATGGGCAGATAATCGAAGCAGACCCCTTAGACTGCCTAAGTTGCATTTTCAGAGATGCCCTTAAATTTCAGTTTTAACATTTTTAAGTGCAGAAAAATGCAATTGATTTTTTTTCTTACAGTTGCACAAAATAAATCTTATTATTACACTTTTAAATCAGCTGCAACCCTCTTCCAAATTATTCAGCGTGAAATTAAGTGGAACCAGTAAGGGTACATGGTGAATCTCATTCGCTGAATCTGCAGTATAAAACACAAGAAACTGTTATGAGATGGGTGGAATCTGCAAACTTCAGCCAATCTTTGAGTCCAAATGCAATGTATAACCTAAAAAAAATAATCATTTAAAAATTATTTTCATCTTAACATCATACATTTGTGATCTTTTCCAGATATTCTGCTGTACAAGTTTACTGCTTTCTAACTGCTTTGAAATAATTTACATGTTGTTAGAGCGATAGCTGGTCTCCTGGTATTTTAATATAGTCACATAATAGATTTCAACAATTAAGGACCATTTGGCCCACCCAGTCTGCCTGGTAGCCCACCCCCCCCCACCGCTCTAGCTAAGGGTATCTCCCAGCTGTCAGTCACATAAACTTGACCATCTACACTGCTCATCTTTTTCCCTGCCCATTGCTGGAAGGACATGACACAGCTTCACCATGTGTAAGAGATCACTCCTGCTCCTGTTGGCTTTAAGCAAGCCAGCCTGCAGTCCATACTAGGAAAGTTGCCACTTTCCTCCTCTTTCTCTGTCCCCTCCCCCCCCCCCCAATTATATCTGAGATGGGGAGGGTCTGAGGAAGTGGAAATGAATGGATGTGATCTTCTTGTACAAAAGTGGAGGCAAAAAGGAGTCTGGCAACTACAGACCACAGGAGTGTGCAAAACTACGGAAACAGTGTGATAAGGCAGTAGTGAAAGCTAGAGAGCTGCTAGAGTTTATAAAGGATTAACTAGCAGAAAAATAAAGAAGTCATAATGCCTCTATATAAAGGTGAATTTTAAAAGCCCAGCACGCGCACAAGTTGGGCTGGCTTGTGCCGATCGGATTTTAAAAGCTGCCGAAGTGTGCGCATATCTGCACGCACAAATGAAAAGTTCCAAAAAAATGGGCAGGGCGTTGGCATGGTCTGGAAAGACATGGACATTTCTGGATTTCACATTGAAATTAGCACATAAATACATATGATCACAGGTGCACGCCGGGGTCCCCTGCTGCGTAATTTTACTTCTGCTATGGATGACGTGTAAGTTATAAAATAAAGATAAATAGACAGATCAGCAGTAGAGATGAGCTTCATTTTTCTGGCTCGGGTCGGGTTTCGGTTCAGGCGCTTCGTGGGAAAACTCGTTTTTCCATGGATCGTTTTTCACCAAAAACAAAACTGGAACCCGAACCCAAAACCGGAAAAACGAATAAAAATCAAACAAACCACGAATTGGAAAAAAACCCGCAAATTGGAAAAAAAAACTACACCAGCCCTTCACATTTACTTTCTTATAACACCCCCCCCCCCCCCCCCACCACCACCACCATCCTGATCCCTCCCCAAGACTTACTAAAAGTCCCTGGTGGTCCAGCGGGGTCCCGTGAGCGGGCTGTCGGGCCTGCTATGACTCAAAATGCTATGACTCAAAATGGTGCCGATAGCCTTGCCCTTATGATGTCACAGGGGCTACCGGTGCCATTGGTGGTCCAGCGGGGGTCCGGAGAGATCTCCTGCACTTGGGCCGTCGGCTGCCATTATTCAAAATGGCGCCAATAGCCTTGCCCTTACGATGTCACAGGGGCTACCGGTGCCATTGGTCAGCCCCTGTCACATGGTAGGAGCAATGGACGGCCAGCGCCGTCTTGTGCTCCTACCGGTGCACTGTTCTGTTCGTATTTCGCACTCTGCATGTCAAGGTGGCCCCTAACCCCTACACTAATACCTAAACCTCACCTTGAGTAGCTAGGTGGTCCTCCTGTAGAGGTATAAATACCTACCTAGTATAAGGCCCTTCTAGCTAGTCTCTCTCTCTCTCTCTTTCGCTCTCTTGCTGAAAACACTATTTGCAAAAACATCACAAAGTACAATAAAGCTATATCACATGGCTTAATGAAAAAGGTGTAGCTAAAGCTGTGCGATATGGCATTGCAAAGCCAGCTCACTTTTTCCTAATTTGCATCACACCATGCGTTATGGTGCTTTTGCATACGTTAAAGGCAATTTTGCATGCGAAAACGCCATATAGCACTTTGATAAATGACCCCCTTAGATTGTAAGCCCTCTGGGGATAGGGAAATACCTACAGTACCTGAATGTAATCTGCTTTGAAGTGCTGAAAAAAGTGGAATATAAAAATCTAAATATATATTAAAAAATCTAAATCAAAACAGTAATGAATTTAAGAAGGACTGGAATAAGTACAGAGAATCCCTAGTTGTGGAGAAGTGAAAACCTGAGATCAACTTGGATCTACGGCATTGCAGCAAGAAAGAAATTGAGCAGAGTAGATACAGGCATTACGATCTTCATCTACCATCATATTTTTATAGAACGCTAGTCTTTAAAATTAAAAAAACAAAAACCACATTATCCTGTTTTGAAATGGGAACTAATTAGTGTTGAGTCAGTAATTTTGAACTGAATAAATTCTATTAGCACTAATAGTGGAATGTGGTGGATCCAAAGTAAAGCGTAGCTCAGTTTCCCTATCCATCACATGCTGATGGAGGAGCATTGAATGTGCATTATTTCATGGGCTGTTATGACCACTGACATTGCTACATAAGCAAGCACCAGTGAAGGCCTAAGCTGAGCCACCTTCCTTTTTCCAGTCACTAGGATTTTTTTTCTTTTTACTCATCCTATTAGCAAATGTAGACCAGCCCATTTCTCGATTTCTGGGGATCAGCATGGTATGCTTCTTCCTTCTCGCTTGAACTGAAGCATGTGAGTTGAGCAGGAAGAGAGAGAGGCTGATTGTGCAAGAATATGAAGAACCACAGATAGATTGAGAGGACATCAGTCCTCATTTCCATCTGCCAAGATATTTGCTGGGTATAGTTCAAAATAAAAGATACGTGACTGTTTCTTTGTGATAGAACTTAATGTTGGTCTCCTCCTAGATGGGCAACATGCATAAAGACTAATATTTTCTCTCTGGCTTGAAATGATACTGCAGATGCATTGGTGTCATGGAAATACTGCCTTTAAATGTCCTGTATAACTTTTTCTGGAAAAAAAAATACAATTCTAAAAAGTGTTCAAGTGAAACTGGATAAACAAGTCAAGAACTGAAGTAGTAAAGGATTAAAGTGCAATAAGGGGCAGATTTTAAAAGCCCTGGATTTACACGCGTAGGGGGGCTTACGCGCGCCCAGCCTATTTTTCATAGGCCTGGCGACGTGCACAAGCCCCAGGTGTTACGATTGTGGACTCTTGGGCCTGCTAGAAGATGGTGATGCAGCGCTGAAGGGATACCCACAGTGGAGTCGTAGCCGGGAGGCGGACTTGAACCAGAGATCCAAGAGAATCTTCACCACTGGAGACCCGAGATCCCCTCGGGAGGAGCCCTTAGGGACCCGAGTCGCTTAGACGGCATGGACTCTGGGGATGAAGGTATGAAGAGGGTCCGGGAACAGAGAGTCCAAAGAAGAAGTCAGAGCCGGGAGACCAACAGGAACTTCACCACTGGAAGCCCGCGATCCCCCTGGGAGGAGCCCGTGAGTACCCGAGCTGCTTGGACTTAGGTGCAGTCTCCAGAGGACGAGGGTCTTGAAGATAAATCTGAATCAAGGCAGGCAGCAGAGATGCAAGACATGGGGGCAAACCAAGGGTCAGGACAGGCGGGAGACAGCAGAGACCAAAGACAAGCCAGAAGTCAGGATGGTGTTACGACTGTCGCTGCCCGACGTCTCCACTCTGCCCTCCTTACCTCTTTGGCGACTCCTCCCGCGGTTGATGGATGTCTGGCTGCCGTGGCGTCTGCCTGCCATCCTCTCCAGCATCCCCAGTCCAGCTTGGGTGCTGCATCCCGCCATGTTGTTCAGCTGCCATAGGGCACGTGCACCGCGCGGCCTTGCTTTTTATTCTTTCTTTGGCACAAACCTCAGGGGCGTCCCCCTGTGATGACGTCACACATCCCGGATACAAAAGCCTACTCTATTTACTAGCTATTCGAGTTAGCAAGGGACTCCTTACAGATGGGATTCGCTCTCCGTACCTAGCTACTCTGCCTCTCCTTAATTGGACTTACTCTATCGGGGTACCCGCTCCTCGGGTGCCTCTCTCTTTTCTTTCAGGTCGCTGTCTGGAACTGGTACTCTCTCCTCGAGGGCCCCTGTTCCCGGACCCGCTGCCTGAGTTCACTTCTGCCTGGAAGAAACCGCTGCCTACACCATCCGTGAGTTAACATCTATATTCTCTCAGAGCTGTTCCCTGGAACCAGGTACTCGCTCCTCGAGGGCCTGCCTCTATTCCAGCTTCTGTGTTACCTTCCGGGAAAAACTACCAACGAGGCTCTATACCAGAACCCTGTGTATGCTCCACTGTACTCACTATCTCAGTTTCTCTCCACCACAGCAGAGCTATTGAGGGATTAGTGTTCCAGTGTCCTGAGGGACTACAAGCCCAGCCGGGCTTCATCTCTACTCACTACTGCCACCTCTGGTGGCTTCTCAACTCTGTTTAATAAAAGATAATTCTCTGTTGTGTGTCCTAAAGCTGAGTCTGACCTGTGGCCCCTCACGGGACTTCCCCCCCGTGGGCGTGGTCAGCTGCCACAGTGTCCAAGGGTCCACCCAAAACCTTACAAACAACAACAGATGGGCAGCGAAAGAGGATACCAAACAACAAGCCGAAGTCAGGAGCCAGGAAGACAAGCCAAGGGGACACAGGTACAGGAGCAGGCAAGGACGGGCTGGAACAGGAACAAGGCTGGAGCAGGACTCAGGAACAAGCTGGGACAGGAACAAGCAAGAACGAAGACCGCAACTAGCAAACTCAGAGAGTGAACCTCGTTGCAAGGCGAAGAGGGAGACTGTAAGCCAGGTTTAAATAGTTGCCAGCGTCTGACGTCAGTTCAAAGGAGAAATTGAAATTCCCGCGCTGGCCCCTTTAAATGAGCCGGCTCTGCGCGTGCTCGAGCGTCTAGGGGGTGGCGTGCCATCATGGCAGGAAGTGCAGGAGCTCGGCGGCGTCTCCTGTTTGGGCCTTCCTAGTGGCCCAAACAGATCAGAGGTCGCCGGACCTATGCAAAATAGGCTCAGCGCGCCTAAGGCTTTTAAAACCTGCTCCTAAGTGCATAATAAGAATGTAACATTTGCTATTTTTTTATAATTTATCGCTTGCGTTCAAAATCCAGTTTTAATCTTCTCAACGTTTATGACTGTTACTTTCAGCAATTTGTTTCCTTGAAAGAAAAAAGCAATCCATTCTTCAAACAGCAGGAAATGTAATATTGTGTATTGCGGCATAGAAATAATCTTAAATCAGACAGATAAAGAAGGGGATAATAACACCTAGTGTAATGTCAGGGCACATTTTGAGCTGATTTCGAGCTTTCGTTGTCGGATTGGTAGATGCCTGCAGACCGATGGACAGGCCGAAGGATGGGCTGAGCAACGACAATAGGTGTTCTCGCACAAGAGCAGGAAAAAGAATCTAAAAGGGCAATAAGACTTAAGGGGGGAGGGGGCCGGGGGCCTGGCAGCTTCTTCCTGCTCCTTTCGACTTGCAGAGGAGCCTGCATCTATCGGGTTTTGGTGCCACGAGCCTTCATTCGCAGCTGCCTGGGGATATTAAACCCATTTTTTATACCTCCCCCCCCACCCCCAAACTCAGCCCAGCCATCACAGCAACGGTCCTTGGCCTGGGGATGCTAAGTCTGGCCACCAGGGAGAGAAGGTGGAGACTCCCTCCCAGCAGGGGCCATGAGCGCCGCCTCCACAGCATCCCCGGCCCTCACCAGCCCATGGAGCAGAAGCCAGATCCAGGGCCTGAACCTTGAGCTTCTGCATGGCATTACACCTGTAGAGCCACTGCCTCTAAGCCACCAGCCACTCCCAATAGATCAATTCTTTTTGTATCCTGCTTCTTCTCCTAAAAACAAATGTTTCGGATGAAAAATATTTCTGAAACACTGGTCTTTATAGCATATTCATTTCTTTCTGATTTACTGTCAAGATTTTAAAACAAAAAAGGGCCAGCCTGGTGGCTCGGTGGCAAGTTTGATTCCCTGCTGGTCCAGCCGGGGCTGGGAATGCCATGGTGGCAGAGCTCACAGCCCCGGGGTGGGGGGAGGAATTCATAATCATCACCCAGTGATGACACTTGAGAGGTTGGGATTTAGGGACCATGTTTGCAAGGTACTGGAAGGAGTCCTAGAACATGACTCCCGTCCCAGGATGGCTGCTGGAATGGGCTAAAGAAGCAAATAAAGGTTCATGGGGTCAGATTCCCAGCCCCGGTTCCAACCGAGCTTGCAGTCCAAAGGAGCAGCAGGAAATTGTTGGGGTCAAGGAAAAAATAAAATGTCCAAATAGAAGAGAGGAAAACATTTGGCAAATGGTGCGGCATCTTAAGCAAATGTATAACCTGCTGCAAATGGAAACGACAACTTGCCACAGGAGATGTGAGCCTTGTGACAGCGACTGCAGAAGTTGCCGGGAGGCTGAGAACTGTTGTATCATGACAAAGGTCCCATGGCGGCGGCACTGATTGCAAGAGAGGGAGGCTTTGAATCCCGAGATGCAGCCCTACCTTTCACTCCATCTTACCCGAGGATGAAAACAAATAGACCGCAGATCAGTAGCTTTGCGATGACGTGAAGATTTGGCTTTCCAAAGCCCCCTAGCTCAAGGCGAGTTACAATCAGGCACTGTAGGCCGTTCTCTTCCCCAGAAGTCTGTGGATATGCTAAAGGTAAGCACACAGATTAAGACAGGGTATTTAGACTATTATGAAATGCTGCTTTGGAAGCATCACACCGCTTCATACTGAAGAGGAAAGAAAAGGCTGAACATGTGTTATAGTGTATTGCCATTATTGTATGTGATGGAACATTCTGTTGTTATGATGAGCTAAGTCCTCTCGGGCCGATACAGAAAACCTCGCGGGAGAGCCGGCGAGCGCCTGCTCTCCCGACGCGCACCCAGGCCACTCTCCTGGGCGCGCGATTCAGGAAGCCAAGGTATGCAAATTAAAGCCCGCGGTAAAAAGGAGGCGCTAGGGACACTAGCACGTCCCTAGCGCCTCCTTTTTAACAAAAGCGGCGGCTGTCAGCGGGTTTGACAGCCGACACTTAATTTTACCAGCGTCGGTTGTCGAACCCCCTGACAGCCACGGGTTTGGAAAACGGACACCGGCAAAATTGAGCATCCGTTTTCCAACCCGCGGGCAGAATTTTTTTTTTTTTTTTTAATCTTTGGGGCCTCCTACTTAATATCGCTATGATATTAAGTCGGACGGTGTACAGAAAAGCAGTTTTTTTCTGCTTTTCTCTACAGAAAAGCAGTTTTTTTCTGCTTTTCTGTACACTTTCCTGGTGCCGGCCGAAATTAACTCCTACCTTTGGGCAGGCGTTAATTTCTGAAAGTAAAATGTGCGGCTTTGCTGCACATTTTACTTTACATTTTACTTTCTGAATCGCGCAGTCACTTATCGCCCCCCTTTTAACACCGAAACACTTAAAGACAAACTATAAAATGAACTTCAATCTTTTAATCACCCTGACTGTACTACAGCAACAACAGCCTGGATCAACCTGACTAGAAAGCTAGTGGATAACATAAACCCGCAAAAAACCATAATCGCAAAAGAACCAAAACAAAAAAACCCATGGTACACGAAACAAATTAAAGAACTAAAACAAAAACTTAGGAAAATAGAGAAAAAATAGAGAAAATCTGGCAAAATCAGAAATCGGTCAACAATCTGACACAATATTGAAAACAACTAGCCTTTTACAAAAAAACAATCCTCGAAGCCAAAAAAACTTACTTTAGCACAAAGTTAGAGAAACACATGAATAACCCCAGAACCCTATTCAGAATAGTTGATAATCTTACTAAAGACAACGCAAACTCACCAGAGAATATACCTGAAAACAGATGCAATGAAATAGCGAGATTCTTCAATGACAAAATTGAGACCCTGAGAAACAAAATACCTAAGACACCCAAACAAGAGATTAAAATGTGTAAAAGAGACGTAACACCATGGTCCGAATTTGTCGAAATAACAGACTATCTGGTTGAGAACATGATAAAGAAACTAAATCCTGCCCCACACCAAATAGACTCACTTCCCATAGTAGAAATCAAAAAGCTTACTGAAATCACCGCACCTACTTTCACAAAAATTATAAACTACACCCTAGAAGGACACGTGCCAGACACACTGAAAGGAGCAATCATCAAACCAACAATCAAAAAGAAAAACATGGACCCCCAAATACTAGCAAACTACAGACCAGTGTCAAACTTACCTCTAATGGCTAAATTAATCGAAAAAACAGTACAAATGCAGTTATCTGAGCACTTAGATAATAACAATATCCTTTACCCATCCCAGCACGGTTTCCGTAACCACTATAGTACTGAAACACTCCTACTCACCCTAACAGATAATATACTAAGAGGGTTCGACAACGGTAAACATTATATTTTGATTTTATTAGATTTATCTGCTGCTTTTGACACAGTGAATCACACAATACTAATCAAAAGGCTCGAAGAAATAGGTCTGCAAGACAAAACAATCAAATGGTTTAAATCATATCTAAATAACAGAACATTTCAAGTTCAAATTAAAAACACACTATCCGACAAGATTACCTTGAAAACTGGAGTCCCACAAGGGTCAGCACTATCTGCTACGCTGTTTAACATATATCTTCTGCCACTATGCCATCTCCTCGCTGGACTTGGAATCATACACTACATCTACGCTGATGACATCCAGTTAATCTTACCAATCGATGAAACTATTGAAAAACATTAGGCCTAGCCATGATGTATCTCGAAATAATAAAACAACTTCTAAACCAAATGGAGCTAATAATCAACATTGATAAAACCGAATTTATACACTTAGAAAGGAAAAGCATGAACATTAGACAAACCCCAATATTTCTCAATAACAACCAACAAATTGACTTAGCAAAGAAAGTTTGCAATCTCGGAGTAATAATTGACAACGAACTAAGCCTCAAACAACACATCAATAAAGGTTAAGGAAGGATATGCTAAACTCATGATACTAAGAAAACTCAAACCATTACTATCATTACCACATTTCCGTACTGTGCTTCAATCGCTGATTTTCGCCAGCACAGACTATTGTAATGCCTTACTACTAGGCCTACCCAACACTACAGTAAGACCTCTGCAGATTTTACAAAATGCTGCAGCGAGAATTCTCACTGGAAAAAACAAAAGAGATCACATAACAGATACGCTCGCCACCCTACATTGGCTTCCCATTGAACAAAGAATACAGTTCAAAGCACTGTGCCTAATACACAAACTCATCCACGACGATAAAGCAGAATGGCTGAACACAGCACTTAGGGTACATGTCCCACACAGAAATCTAAGGTCAGCTAACAGAGCCCTCCTTCCCATTCCTTCTGGGAAAACAGCAAGACTGACCCAAGTAAGGGACCGAGCGCTGTCTCTAGCCGGTCTCATATTATGGAACTCCATGCCCCTTGACCTTAGACTCCAGAGCAGTCATAAACTTTTCAAAACGCAGCTCAAAACCTGGCTTTACATACAAGCCTTCAAGAAAGAAAACTGATGCGGGCTATTTGAAGTAAAAGATATGCGGCATAAAGCACCGAATGCCTAATTTTATAAATCCTTACTGAATTAGTTCAACATTTTTTTTTTTAACTGTAGGCAACCTTCAGGTCATATTGATATGAAACACTTAATCCCCCTAATAAACCCCTTATTGTTACCGAACACTATTGGCACCACCTATGTAAAGTACGACCCATATTTTTTACTGGTGCCCTATTGTAAACCGTTCTGATGGTGAATAACTTAATGATGGTATATAAAAACTCTTAAATAAATAAATAAATAAATAAATAAATAATAGGGCCATCAACATGCATTTGGATGTTGCGCGCGCTATCAGTTTCGGGGGGGGGGGGGGGGGGGGGGGGTTGGCCGCGCATTTTCCACACTGTATAAGGGGTAAAAATAGCGTGTCGAAAATGCGCGGCCAAATGGGGGCTAATGGTGCGCTCGGCCAAGCACACCCTACTGAATCGGCCTGTCTTTGAATTACGTCATATCTAAATAAAAGTATTCAATTACCTTCCAAGCTATTTGTTGACTATTCAGTCCATTTAAAGTATATTTCTTTGGGTACAGCTAATCATTTTGCGTCTTTACGGACACCTTGTGATGTGTCAGCGATACTCTCCACTCTCCTTACATTACAAAGTGCTGCAGCAGTCAGGACAGAATACCTGGTTGGAAGTTCCAGGAAAGGATTTTGTTTCGTTTTGTTCTGTTCTTGCACTGCCTACAATAAATTGATCTAAGTGTTGAATCCGGGAAGAATGCATGAAGGTCAAGAGTTAATGCTTGAACTGTCCCCTCAAAAGGAAGGGGGACAGGTGGGAGAAGGATCATTATGTGACGTCCAAGAACAAATAACCCAGAAGGCATCAAATACTATCAATAACCGCATAAGGCTTGTAATTTGTTGAAAATTATAATTACAGAAGGTAATCGGGGATAGTTGACTACTAAGAATAGGTGTACTGGATGGGTTAAGGGAGGGACAGAAGTCACAAACACACCGAAGCATAGCAAAAGTGTTTACAAGCCCAAGACATTTTTCTCAAAGGAAGCAGTCTCCATGACTCTTTTTTTTATTTTTTTAACTTTAACAGGAAGATTTTTAGTTTCTTTCTTTCATTCATTTTTTTTTCCTTTTATCTTTATTAAAAACTTAGCAGACAAAGTTCTATAAATCTGGGCAAAACTGCCACCGGCCTCTTTTGTCATAAATTTCTCAGGTGTAACTCAAGAGCACCTGACTTTCACAAGGGGGTATTCCTGGGGTGGTGGGAGGAAAAGTGCATGCGTACCTTCCTGCCCCGGACCCTGACCCTGAAAGATCCGCAGGCACCTCCAATTTCCCAACGCCCCTGAAAACTACCCTATAATTTTGATTGGGAAGGCTCCGTGTTTGAACCCATGAAGAACTGGAAGGTAGAGATGTTAAGTTGCAAAGTACTGCGCCGCTTCTGATTACTCTTTAATTAGGGGATTGACACCCCCCCCCCTGCCTTTTATGGTGTTTCATGTTGTATTTGTATTCATGAGTTGATAGCTTGCTCTCTCTGAATCTCAATGTAGTTTGGGGGGTCAGGCGTATGGGAGCACTGTCGTTCTGGTTCCTGCAATCTACAAAACTGAGTTCTTCCTTTCCTGGCTGTTCTATAGTAGCTTCTGCCATTATGCAGTAGTTCAGCAAAGCACAAAGAAGCAATAGTTTTAGCTCCCCCCATGGGCACAGGCCCTGCCACATGCTGCTGGCTTCTACACTGTAAAATTTGGAGGTGTGCAAAGAAGTTATGCAAAGGACTCAGTCCATACAGGACAGAGTTGAATATCCCCCCAGCTGGCCTCAATATTATATTTGCTGCATGAATAAAAAGAAACACATCATAAAATAATCACAGCCATCAATCATCACCAATCATAATAGAATGTTAAGGTGAACTTGAGTGACAAATGGCAAGCATAGACAGATATAAGAACTTGTACGAAGCAGAGTAAGGGGCAAGCTGGTTTTTACAGCTAAAGGACATACCTTGTGTGCACTTATAGTATGTGAAAATGCATGTCCATTTGCAATGTGCGTGCAGGAAGGTATGCCAAACTATTATTTCTGGATTAAGGCTTTACATGGCCAACTGGCTATATACTTACAAAAACTATATTTACCTGGCAGCATAGCCTGGTAGAGCACAGGTTTGTAAAACACACTGCCACTCTCTGTGTGATGTTTAACTGGTCACTGAATCCGAGTGTGCTCACACTGCAGGCATGTAAGAGGAAGAGCTCCATGAGTATGTGGTGGCACATGTGCGGTGCTTTGCCTCAATCTTTGTCACAACTCAGTTACTTTTTTCTTAATTCCCATAATTTCCGAAATGTGCAGAAAAAAATCTGTGTCATGTGTAATAAGTACATAAGATTTTCCACACTGGGTCAGACCAAAGGTCCATTAGGCTTATCCTGTTTCTAACACTGGTCAATCCAGGTCACAAGTACCTGGCAAGATCCCGAAGGGCATATAAGAACATAAGAACATAAGAAAATGCCATACTGGGTCAGACCAAGGGTCCATCAAGCCCAGCATCCTATTTCCAACAGTGGCCAATCCAGGCCATAAGAACCTGGCAAGAACCCAAAAACTAAGTCTATTCCATTATAGTCTATAGATTCCATGCTGCTTATCCCAAGGATAAGAAGGGGATTTCTGCAACTCTAACTTAATAATGGTTAATGACTTTTCCTCCAGGAACTTGTCCAAACCTTTTTTAAATGCAGCTACACTTATAGTTTTCAGCACATCCTCTGGCAATGAATTCCAGAGCTTAATTATGCGTTGAGTAAAAAAATATTTTCTCTTATTAGTTTTAAATGTATTACTTAGTAACTTCATTGTATGTCCCCTGGTCTTTGTACTCTTTGAAAGAATAAACAACTGATTAATGTTCACTTGTTCCACTTCGCTCATTATTTTATAGACGTCTATCACATCTCCCCTCAGCCGTCTCTTCTCCAAGCTGAAGAGGCCTAACCTCTTTAACCTTTCCTCATAGGGGAATCATTCCATCCTCTTTATCATTTTGGTCGCCCTTCTCTGAACCTTTTCTAATTCTGTTATACCTTTTTTGAGATGTGGTGACAAGAACTGCACACAATATTCAAGATGAGGTCTCACCATGGAGCGATACAGAGGCATTAAGCTATTCTCTGTTTTATTCTCCATTCCTTTCCTAATAATCCCTAGCATTCTATTTGCTTTCTTGGCTGCTGCTGCTGCTGCACACTGAGCAGAGGATTTCAATATTTTATCAATGATGATGCCAAGATCTTTTTCATGAATGGTGACTCCTAATGTGGAACCTCGTATTGAAACATAGAAACATAGAAACATAGAAATGACGGCAGAAGAAGACCAAACGGCCCATCCAGTCTGCCCAGCAAGCTTCACACATTTTTTTTCTCATACTTATCTGTTTCTCTTAGCTCTTTGGTTCTATTTCCCTTCCACCCCCACCATTAATGTAGAGAGCAGTGATGGAGGTGCATCCAAGTGAAATATCAATTTCACTTGTGTAGCTATATATAATTTGGGTTATTCTTCCCTAAGTATATCACTTTGCAATAGTTCACATTAAATTTCATTTTCCATTTGCATGCTTAATCTCTCAGTTTTTCAAAGTTCTTTTGCACTTTGTCACAATCCTCTTCCAATTTAAGAACTATGAATAATTTTGTGTAATCAGAAAATTTGATCACCTTTCTGTTTGTTCCCATTTCCAGTCATTTATAAATATATTAAAAAGCAGTGGTCCCAGAACAGATCTCTGGGGCATTCAACCTTTCACCTTTCTCCATTTGGAAAATTTACCATGTAACCCTACTCTCTGTTTTCTATCTTTTAACCAGTTCCCAATCCACAAAAGGACACTGCCCCTTATCCCATGACTATTTAATTGCCTAAGAAATCTCTCATGAAGGAATTTGTCAAATGCTTTCTGGAAATCTAGATACACTATATCATCTGGCTCACCTTTGTCCACATGTTTATTTATGCCCTCAAAAAAATATAGCACATTAGTGAGGCAAAACGTCACTTGGCTAAATATGTGTTGCACGTCCCGTCCACGCTAGGCCCGCGCCCAGGCCTGCTCACCTTGCTCCTGCGCTAGCAGGTCCCGGGCCGTCCTCTCCTGCTACTGCTGCTGCCAGCATCCCACGGCAGCGTCTCCTAGGCCTTCCACATCAGGCCTAGCTCCAAGCCGGGGCATGGCGTCCTCTATGGCGCTGACCCCGCCCCTAGGTGCGCTCACGCGGACCGCCTGGCCCTTTAAAGGGCCAAGGGTGGGAACCAGCTCTGCGATGTCACCCAACTCCAGTATAAAAGCGAGGCCCTGTTCCCCAGGACCTCACCTTGGCAAAAGGGTGTACACCTCGGTGTCTCAAGTTTGCTGCGTTCCTGTATTCCTGCTTGTCTTCATTTTCCTGCTTGTTCCTGTGTTCCAGTCTGTTCCAGTGTTCCTGTTCTCCGTGTGTTCCAGTGTCCCTGCGTCTCCCTGTGATCCAGTGTTCCTGCGCCCTGTGTTCCTTCCTGTGTTCCTACTCAGGTAGTACCTTCTCGGACTGATCTCTTGGTACTGATCTCGGCCTGCCTGACTACTCTCTTCATCTGCTGTCTGGAACTGACCACTGCCTGCCTGACTATGCTCTTCATCTGCTGCCCGGAACTGACCCTCGCTTGCTTTGACTACGCTTAGACTGACCATGGTATTGACCTCTGCTTTGGCTGACCACTTCTGGACAGATACTCTGGCTTTGACCCTTTCGCTTTACTCGGACACTCTCTTCTGGCCTTCCGTGACTACCAGACCAACCTGCTTGGATTCTACCCGCGGCCTTCACCCGACTAGACCCACAGGGCTGCCTGCCTCGCCAGAAGAGCCTTCCTGAACTGTTACCTCCCTGAGATCTCCAGAGCCTCCAGTTCAGATCTGGTCCAACATCTCTGCATCAGCCACGCACCCTTGCTCGTGGTGGGCACACCCCTCTGCTACCTCTCCGGGAGACCATCTGAGGCCCACCCAAGTCCAGGCGATCCGGGTACCCAAGGGCTCAACCTGTGGAAACCCAGACTGTTATTGGCGAAGCTCCAGCTAGCCTCTGTCTCCTCATGTGCTCCGCCTCCTGGTGGCAGGTGCTCTCTGGGTCCGACCAGAGGGCTGTACCAATCCTGCACCAGGCCAAGGGTCCACCTCCAGTGTAACATGTTGCCAAGACCATGGAATCGGCAGAGTCTCTGGCCTTGCAGGCCATTCCTGGTCACTCATGTCCGAGAACAACAACGGATCATGGAAGCATTGGCTTCCTCCATGGAAAAGATGTGTTCTCAATTGGAGGAATCAGCCATGGCCAACCCAGGGGCTCTTGCCCATATCATAATCTAATATCACGTCATAGATACAAACCAAGGACTTCAAATATTCAGCCATTAATCATGCCATTTTTACATAGCATTTAATCTATTTGTATACAGTTCAACCGTTTATTCTTTCCTATCTCTTCCTTCTTATCCAAGTTCTGCTACTCTTGTTATTTGTAACTGCTCCTTCGATCACCACAGTTCTAGTTGATGTATTTAATGCACTCCCGTTTCATGTAAACCAGCAAGATATGTGCTCATGATTGCCGGTATATAAAAACCTTAAATAAATAAATAAATAAATAAATAAATAAATAAAATAAAAATCTTGTCCTCACGGGCACTGCTGGCCCTCCCAGCTCCACCCTGTTTCAATGGGGATCCTCGTCTCTGTCGAGGTTTTATTAATCAATGCTACATGCAGTTCTCACTGTAACCCTTGCTCTTCCCAGAAGAAGTGACAAAGATTACGTTCATCCTCTCGCTCTGTCTTCCCCACTCTGGGATTGCTCCGACGCATTTCTACACCAGCTCCCTCAGTTTATCTCCGTCTTCTGACTCACCTTCGAGGACCCAGGCTGACAGACGGTCGCTGGCCACCACCTACTCCACCTCCATCAAGGTTCACTTCGTTGGAGTTCCGAACTCTGGCAACAGAGTTGGAATGGCAGGAGGACTGCCTGCAGGCCCTCTACCTCAAGGGACTGTCTCCTGTCCTTAAAGATGAGCTGACTGCCCGAGAGATCCCTGCATCTCTGGAAGACCTGATTTCTCTGGTCGGAAGGATCAACTACCATCTTCGGCAACGGCATCAGGAGGTAAGGGCTCTTCGACCTTCTACCCTATGACCACCCCGTTCTGTGAGCCCCCAGTTGAAGGCCTTACCAGTGGCCCCTCAACCTCCTGAGGAACCAGTGCAGATCAACTGTGGCCACCTGACTCCGAAAGAACGTCTCCGATGAAGGAAATCTGCCCTCTGTATTGTGGTGGCTCCAGTCATCTTCTCCAGACTTGTCCAGTGCGTCCAGGAAACTCCAAAGCCTGAGCCCGGCGGGGGTCCCGAGCTTGGGTGCTACAGTTTTTGACCCTCAACTGTTGCTGCCAGTCTCTCTCCTCAGGGAGTCTAGTTCATTCGCCACCACTGCCCTCGTGGACATTAGGGCGAGTGGAAATTTCATTTTAGAGAAGATTGTCTCACTCCTTCAGATACCAGTTCAACCATTGGAAGTATCACTACACATTGCCTCAATTCAGGGAGAACCTCTCCCCATCGTATCATGCACCGTACTCTGGCTATCCGCCTCACTTCGACTGGCAATCCCTGCAACTCACTCAGTGGGGCCCTCGATGCCAAACCCACTGTTTACAAGTGTCTCCATCTAAACCAGCCTTTCTACAACCCTTCCCAGGTTATCTGCTCCATACATGGAATTTAAAGACGTGTTCTTTAAACAGAACACCAATATTCTGCCTCCGCTTCAGAAGTTCAACTGCCCCATAGAGCTCCTACCTTGTGCCATGCCTACCAATGTCAGAACCTACCCTCTTTTATTCCCAGAGACTCAAGCGATGTCAGCTTACATAAAAGAAAATTTAGCCAAAGGGTTCATAAGACTCTCTACCTCCCCGGCAGGAGCCAGGTTCTTCTTTGTAAAGAAAAAGGATGGCAGTCTAAGACCATGCATAGACTATAGAGGGTTGAATGCAGTAACCCGTAAGGACTGGTACCCACTGCCTCTTATCAGTGAACTCTTCAACTGCCTGCAGGGCACGCAAATCTTTACTAAACACGACCTACGTGGGGCATATAACCTAGTACGGATTCAACTGGAAGACATTTGGAAAACCACCTTCAACACAAAAGACGGACACTACGAGTATGTGGTAATGCCCTTCGGGCTATGCAATGCCCCTGCAGTCTTCCAGCGGCTAATGAATGAGATTTTCCGGGATCTGTTGTACTCATTTGTCGTTATATATCTGGACGATATACTCATCTTCTCCAAAGATCTGAAGTCTCACCGTTCCCACGTTCAAACTGTCCTCCAGTGTCTCAGAGACCAACATCTCTATGCTAAATTGGAGAAGTGCAATTTTGAGCAACCCAGCCTCCCATTCCTGGGCTACATCATTTCTAGCTGCAGGTTCACCATGGACCCCGACAAACTCCAGGGTATTCGAGATTGGCCTCAACCAGTGGGTCTCCGAGCCCAACAAAGATTCCTTGGCTTTACAAATTACTAGCAGAACTTCATCGCCAATTACTCCACGCTGGCCGCTCAACTCACTGCCATGACGAGAAAGGAATGTGATCCCCGAGTATGGACTTCTAAGGCCCAATCAGCATTCCATGCCTTGAAAGAAGCCTTCTGCACTGGCCCGTGTTTACGTCACCCGGATCCAAACCGCCCCTTCATATTCAAAGTTGATGCATCTGCCATTGGAGCAGGAGTGGTCTTGAGTCAATACTCCACCAAGGGAACCCTGGTTCCATGTTCCTTATATTCACACAAATTCTCTCCCACAGAACGAAATTATACCATAGGGGACCGTGAACTCCTAGCAGTAAAACTTGCCCTCCAAGAATGGCGTCCCTGGCTTGAAGGGATGCAACACAGGTTCACGATATATACTGACCATAAAAACCTGGAGCACCTAAAAGAGGCCCAGTTACTCAACCCTAGGCAAGCCCGCTGGGCTCTCTTCTTTGCACGCTTCAACTTCGAGCTCTGCTATTGCCCAGTGGCAAAGAATCTTCGTGCAGATGCGCTCTCTCGCTCTGTCGAGCCAGAATGACACATCCAAGATCCCCACACATATTATTGATCCAGCCTGCATATCAATTGCAGTGGAGAAACTAGTCCAAAGCCTGTTGGGAAGATGGTGGTTCCCCGCCATCTCCGTGAACGTGTACTTTGTTGGGACCACGACTCCAAGCTGACCAGTCATCCCAGCCGAGCCTGAACTCTCGAGATGCTCTGAAGGATTCCCGAGACTATGTGGACTCCTGTTCGGTTTGCGCACAGCAAAAACCCCCGACTGGTTGCCCATGGGGCTGCTTCAACCACTGCCTGCACCCACTGAGGTTTGGACTAGTCTCTCCACTGACTTCATCGTGGATCTACCTCCCTCGAAAGGGAATACCGTAATCTGGGTCATCATAGACTGTTTCTCAAAAATGGCCCACTTTGTCCCCTTACCTGCACTCCCATCGGCTCCAGAGTAGCTCGACTCTTCCTAACCCATGTATTTCGCTTACATGGACTACCACAAGAAATCGTCTCCGATCATGGTCCCCAATTTTTCGCTAAATATTGGAGCTCCCTCTGTAAGAAGTTCAGTATCACGTTGAACTTAACATCAGCATACCACCCACAAGCCAGGCCGAAAGGACCAATCAGTCTTTGAAAACGTTTCGGCGATCATATATCTACGACCAACAGGATAATTGGGCCGACCTCCTCCCATGAGCTGAACTATCCCATAACACCCACATCGCCTCCGCCACAGAGGTCTCGCCATTTTCTGTAGTATTTGGTCGCCAGCCTCATCTCCCTCTACCAATTCCACTCAGCGTTCCTTCACCAGCAGCCCAGTCTACCGCCCTGACTATCCATCATCTTTGGAATCAAGTTAAGGTACGTCTTCAGCAAGCAGCCGAACGAGCCAAACACATCACGAAGTCCATCGCCATGCTGCTCCAACATTCCTGCCTGGGCAATGTGTATGGCTCAGTACTAAACATATTGTTGTCACCGTCGCTGCTCGACGTCCTCACTCCGCCCTCTTTACCTATGTGGTGACTCCATTCGGGTCTAATGGATGGCTGGCTGCCGCCGCGTCTCCATGCCGTCTCCCTCTGGTGTCCCCGGACCGGCTCGACACTGCAACTCCGCCATCTTGTCCTGATGCCTAGGGCGTGCGCACGTCCCGACTCTTGTACCTGCAAGGGCGCGAACCTCAGGGGCGTCCCCCTGAGATGACGTCATCTGCTTCCAATATTTAAAGGTCTTTGAAAATGCTAGCAAACTGAGTTAGCAAGGGGATTGCTTCGGCTTTACTTCCAAGCTACTCTGCCTCCTTGGACTTACCAGAGGTATCCACTCCTCGGGGGCCTCGCTCTTTTCTTTATTTTCAGATTACAGATAGGAACCGGTACTCACTCCTCGAGGACGCCCATGTTCCTGGACATTCTGAAGATTCTCTACTGCCTGGAAGCTATCACTGCTACAAACAATTGTGAGTTACCATCGCTCTCTCAGAGCTTTCCCTGGAACCAGGTACTCGCTCCTCGAGGGCCTAATCCTTTCCAGCTCCTGAGCTTACTTGAGACCTTATGTGAGTTTTGTCATCTAGTTTTGTTCATGAACTCTGCCTACTCACTTTCTACAGTTTCTCAATAACTCAGCCATCCTGGGATCATTGTTCCAGTACCTGAGGGACTACAGCCCTGCCGGGCATATCAGCTCACTACTGCCACCTCTGGTGGTTTCTAATAACCTGTTTAATAAAAGAACTAATGTGTGTCTGTCTCCATACTCTAGCCTAGCCGGTGGCCCCTCTCAGGGTATCCTCCCGGGGGCGTAGTCATCTGCCATCGGCCCAGGGATCCACCCACAACTATATAAGATTCATTACAGATTGCTACTCCTTAGCAAGATGATATCTGAGACACTACAAGATTGCTGACTCCTCCCTCTCCAGGTGCTCGCTATATAGAGCTTTCTCTATAGATTGTTCCTCCTATCTGACTACTCCTCCCATCATGCATCAGATTTTTAACAGATTGCTAACTCCGCAGTCTAACCCACAACACATATACGCCTCCAGATTCCCTCTCAATGCCTAGGACCCAAGTATGTGGGCCCTTTTCCCCTCATCCGTTGGGTCGGAGCAGTCACCTACCAACTATGACTTCCATTGAGCTTGGTAATCCACAACACATTTCACGTGTCACTCCTCAAGCCCCTCGTGCTCTCGTGGCCCTCCAGACGTCCACCAGCTCCACCTCAAGTCGCCGCTGAACCCCATGCCATCCAACAGAGGTCCTCGACATCTGTCAATGTTGAGGCAGATGGGAGTACCTCCTAGTCTGGGAAGGGTTCGGGGCAGAAGAAAATTTGTGGGAACCGTCCCACCATATCTTAGATAAAGACCTGTTGCGGACCTCCCAGAAGGCTAACCTGATAAACCCCGACTGAGAAGGGGGAGGCCTAGAGGGAGGGGTACTGTTGCGTGTCCCATCTGCGCTAGGCCCACACCCGGGCCTGCTCACCTTGCTCCTGCGCTAGTGGGTCTCGGGCCGTCTTCTCCCACTGCCGCTGCCAGCACCGCCCATCCGCGGCGGCATCTCCTAAGCCCTCCACATCGGGCCTAGCTCTATGCCGGGGCGCGGCATCCTCTCCGGAGCCGGCCCCGACCCTAGGCGCGTGCACGCAGACCGCCCAGTCCTTTAAAGGGCCAAAGGTGGGAACCAGTTCTGCGACGCATCCCGATGATGTCACCTAACTCCAGTATAAATGCGAGGCCCTGTTCCCCAGGACCTCGCCTTGGCAAACGGGTCTACACCTTGGTGTCTCTAGTTTGCTGTGTTCCTGTATTCCTGCTTGCCTTCGTGTTCCTGCTTGTTCCTGTGTTCCAGTCTGTTCCAGTGTTCCTGCGTCTCTCTGTGTTCCAGTGTTCCTGAGCCCTGTGTTCCTTCCTGTGTTCCTACTCAGTGTTGTGTTTTGGACATTGAGGCGTGGGCCCTTGGTTGCTGCAAGAGATGGCACCTCCCACAGGGCTCTGCCCTGTGGGGACTTGCTGTAACCCATAAGGGTTAAAATAAAAAAAAGAAAAAAGTTCTAAAAAGAGATAAGGGGGAATAAAAAGGACAAGTTTAGGTGTGTCTGAATGACGGTTCTGTATGGCTGTGGCTGTCACAGGGTCACTGAGCTTGGGACGGCCGCTGTCAGCATTCCAAGTGTGACAGTGAAACAGTGAGTGGGTGGGTAGCCTTGAGAGAAGAAGGTTGTGTATAAGAAGATCCTCTCTCTCAAAGGCATTTTTTTGAGTTTTTTATGACAGTCTGAGAGTGTAAAGGGGTGAGTGTATGAATGAGAGTCTTAGTTAACTTAGAGAGCCCCGCGGGAGTTTGGCTCTAGCTTGTGATTGTGATAGGGACTCTTAAAAGAAAAGGAAAGGGAAAGAATTTTGTTGAAGTTTTGTTAGTTATTGTAACAAACCTCCTATCTGAACTGGTTGAACTTAACCCTGGCTGCTAGGAAGCCAGACCACTGTTAAGATGTTGTTACTGTCTGAATTTAAAAGGAATCATTTAGAAATTTAAGGATCCCATATTGATTTAAAAGGAATTTCTTTAGCCCTAAGAAACTTTTGTAAGAAGTTTGTTGGTTTTGAACTGACAGTGGGCTAATTAATATCCTCTCTGAAGCAGGTTGAGCTTAAACCTGGCTGCTAGGAAAGCAGGACCTCTGATAAGTTACTGTAACTGTCTGAAAGTAAAGGAATCATTTAGGAGTCTGAGGATCCTATATTTATTTTAAAAGGTATTTCTTAAGCTTTAAGAAATATTGTGAAAGCTGAGGCACAAATAAAAAGAAAAAAAAATCACTATATTTATTTGCCTAAGTGCCAATAATTAAGCCTTTTCATTTTTACTTTCCAAAGAGGGTTAGTATCTGTATACTGTGCTGGGGTTAGTATCTGTATACTGTGCTGGGGTTAGTATCTGTATACTGTGCTGGGGTTAGTATCTGTATACTCTGCTGATGCATAAAGAACCCTTTCTTCTATTGGAATATATTTTTTAAGACTGTCCGGTTAAGGGTTTAGTTAGAGGGATTTTAATTATTCATTTATTTGCATTAGTTAGATAGTGTTAAAAAAATAGTATAGATCGTTTCTTTTAATTAGTTTTTTAGATAGGTAGTAGGTGCCTGAGGAACCTGCAACGGAGACAACTGGACTCTTTGAAAAGAAGAACTGCAACCTGAAAGAAAGGGCCCCACCGGTCTTCAATTGGTGAGCTCACTAAACCAAAGACAATATAAAAAAAAAAATTATTTGTAGGAAAAGAAAAGGAAAAGGAGAATGGACCGAAAAGCATGTTAGAGGTTATGTGTAAAGACTGAGAAATTTATTAAAATGAAAAGGAAGGATACATAATTGAAAGGTTAGAGGAAGCAAATTTTGTTGTATTTATATTTTTCTGACTTATGTTGTTGAATCTGTTATATTTGAGATATCTTCAGAAAGTTATGTAACAAACTAAAAGGTTTTTTTTATAAAGAAGTTATTAGCTCTAACAAAACTATCAGTTTGAGACTAAGATGTTTTTTTCCTATGAAATAATTCTTTATTCTTGTAAACCTTGTTGCCCACAGCTAACAACCACCCCTTACATTAAACGGCCAGTTTAGCGACTACTCTAGCGGGGACTTGGGGTGTGAGT